>NC_085859.1:52868676-52938676 GCF_034702125.1 Engraulis encrasicolus | reverse complement strand
TGTGCTGTCTTGTTGAAACAACAAACTCCTCTGGAAATGCCATCACTGTAAATAATTTTATGCCTCAACAAACCATGTGGCAGAATTTGACAGTGTGTGTGTGTGTGTGTGTGTGAGAGAGAGAGAGAGAGAGAGAGAGAGAGAGAGAGAGAGATTGTCAGTCTGTGTATGCATCGAAGTGTATATATGTGTGTTCACTGCGTACTGAGTGAGCTCTATAAAGAATACTTACACCAGCATCTACTGTTGCTGCTTCATACCAATTCAAAGCCTTCCTTCATACTGCATGCAGCATCGAGCAATGCTATGACACCAACTGCAAGAGAAATTTGTGGATTTCATCTGACTAACTGTACTGTATGTACCCCCCTTCCACCTCGTATTCCCTCTAACCACCAATTTCTCTCTTCTCATCTTGCCTCATCATTTCTCTCTCTCTCTCTCTCTCTCTCTCTCTCTCTCTCTCTCTCTCTCTCTCTCTCTCTCTCCTTTCCCTCCTCTCTCTACCTCTCTTTCTCTCTTGCTCTCTCTTGCTCCCCTCTCACACTTCGGCCCTCTCTCCTCTCTCCTCTATCCCTCCTTCCTCTCCTCTCTCTCTCTCTCTCTCTCTCTCTCTCTCTCTCTCTCTCTCTCTCTCTCTCTCTCTCTCTCTCTCTCTCTCTCTCTAACCTTGCCTCCCTCTCTCTGCATCTCCCCCTTCCTTCCTCTCTCTTGCTCACCTCTCACACTTTTCTCCTATCTCTTTCTCTTTCCTTGTCCTCCTCCATTCCTCCTCTCTCTCTCTCTCTCCCCCTCCATCCCTCCATTCCTCCTTCCTCTTGCCTACAGACCGCCTGAGCCCCCCCCTGGACATCCAGTTGGAGACATTGAACTGCACGGCCCTGCGAGTGCGATGGAAGATGCCCCGCCGACATGTCAGCACCATCACAGGGTACAAGGTAGCCTCTTCTCTCCTCTTCCTTTCTCGTCTTGTCTCGTCTCGCCTCGTCTTGTCTCGACTCCTCTCCTCTCCTTTCCTCTCCTCTCCTCTCCTCGTTTAGTGCCAGCCAAGGGTACAAGTTAGCCTCTCCTCTCCTCTCCTCTCCTCTCCTCTCCTCTCCTCTCCTCTCCTCTCCTCTCCTCTCCTCTCCTCTCCTCTCCTCTCCTCTCCTCACTCCCAGAGGATTACCATAAGGTACTTGATTGCTACTTTTCCTCCCCTCCACTCTTCACAGGGTAAAAAGTACCTCATCTCCTCCCTTACCTCTCCCCCTCCTTCTTTCCCCTCATTCGCGCTCCCTTCCCCAAACACCACTCCCCTGGCATATGTCATGGGAGTGCTACTCTACTCGCTCGATTTTCTTACTTTGCTCTTTCACTCTCCCCCCTCACTTTTTTTTTTTACCTCATTTGTCCTCCCTCATGTTCTCTTCATCAAACTCCTGTCCTCGTGGCACATGTCATGGTAACACACCATTCCTCACTCTCTAACTCTCTCAATCAATTCAATTCAATTCAATTTTATTGGCGTGCCTGTTCATGACAGTGTTGCCAAAGCTTACAAATAACATTAAAATGGGTAACAGAACATTACGGTCAAAAAAGAACATTAAGAACACTAAACATGCGTGCGTTAAAAACTCTCTCTCCCTCTCTTTCTCTCTCTCCCTTTCTCCCTTCCGCTTCCCTAATTCTTGCTCTCCTCCATTTGCACATGCCATAGTGCTCCTCTCCTCTCCTCTCCTCTCCTCTCTTCCTTCCCATGCTCACTCTCCTCCCTCTCCTCTCCTCAAACACCTGTCCCTTTCTGCATGTCATGGTCCTGCGCTTACCCCCCATCTCTCACGCTCTCCCTCCGCTCCCATAATTCTTGCTATTCTCTCCTTCCACACGCCATAGTGCTCCTCTTCTTAGTTCTCTCTCTCCCTCCTGCCTCTTCTTATCTGGCGCCCCTCCTGCCTTCCCCTCTCTCGTGCTCGCCTCCCCAAACACTCCTCCTGCTTATTTCGCTCCCTCATCCTTGCTCTTCTTCCCGAAACATGTACTGCCCTCCTCCTCCTGCACGTCACCAGATCAAATCCTCTACGCACTGTCTTACCCCCTTCTCTTACTTTCCTGCCTTTGCACGGGAACGCTCCTCTCCCCCTGTTCTCCCCTTCTCCCGCCTCTCTCTCTCTCTCCTCTCTGCTTGTTTCTTTCCCTCGCTCCTGCTCTTCTCCGTGAGCATGTATTCCCCCTCTCCCTGCGCATGTCACAGAGGCCCAGCGGGGGCCTACAGTAATTCGCCTGTATTAGCGCAGTTTGACACGCGGAGCTGCTGTCAGGGATGTCTCCTTTGCTCACTGGAGCATCCCACAGCCTTAGTAAGAAGAGCTCCCCCTCTTCACTTCCTTAACTCCCTTCCTTTTCCCTCCTTTTCACCAGACTGTCCAACATTGTGAATGCATCCACCATGGAAATACGGCAGTTGAATTATGTTGTTGTTGATTGTTAAATATGAATTCGAGACGATTCGTCTAATGAATTGTTGAGAGGGGACCATTCGAACAAAACGTTGGACCATTCGTAGAAGGCATGGGGCGTTTCGTGCAGTACCTGAGGATTTTTCGTCGAAGACCTAAGGACGTTACGTTCAATCCATGCAGACCTTTCGTGTAACTGGGCAGATGTTTAGTTTAGTCTGCCTATTTTATTAGCCTATTATTTTTTATATTTTATCAAACTTGTGTGCCTACCACCACAATGCAATGAAAACAAAAATCGAACCATGTAGAAACTACGTGCGTCTCTATTTTTTTAAAATTAATTAGTAATTTTAGTTCAGGCTGCTTTTTTTATCATTAGGCCTATTTTATAGCCTATTTTATATATACTATATTGTAACGGACTGCCTCTGCCTCCTCCGGAGTGAGATAGCGTTACCCCCTGTGAACTACACGTGCAGCCTATAAAATTGAGTTAATTTTAAATGGCGGGTGAGACTGTCAGGAAGCAACAAGCCGAGAGAGCAAGAGAGAGGGAACCATGAAGTGTGCGCCGAGAAGATCACCATTCGCAAGAATCGCTAAAGCCAGACATTGATGTGAGCTGTTCCAAATTGAGAGGGTTTTGCAAAAGTGCACTACTAAACGTAAGAAAAGATATTCGTTGTGTTGATATGAATTATTTCTAGTGTGTTGGTCACTGATTTTTATTCATTTTTGGAAAGGTAACGGCAGTCTTGCTGCCTGGCTGGCGCCCATAACTACAGTCGTTTGCACCACTACAATATCAACGAAATGTTTTAAAATGTACGACATCAATTTAAAGGTAGGCCTAAGGGATAATGTATTGTCCACACATGAATAAGAAAATGTTTCCCTACGGGGCGAATAACACCCCCGACGCCGAAGGCGGAGTGCTGTTATCTCTGAAGGGAAATGTATTTTCCGTAGTCACGTGTGGACAATACATTATCCCGCTTATCCCGCCTTTACCAACATTAGACTATAAAGCATACATAGTTAACCATAGTTTATAGCGTGCGCAAAGAAAGATAGTTCGTGGAACGCTCATAATTTAAACAGGTTAACAAGCAACATGGTTTGGCTACTTTCTAACTTGTTACAGCCACATTGCGCTTCAAACTGTTTGCAGGCTGCCTCGTTCACCGCGCGATATCTACTAAACTCGGGTTCATAACATGATCATTTCTATCTAATCGGCACAGTATTCCAGAAAAAAGCATAGACAACCCAAACACTGATGTGCGCCCTGACCACCATCATTAGCCTATCGACCCTGATACAGGCAGAGCCTATCAAAGGGCGTTGAACACAATGGCTAGGACCTTTTCAGTAGTGGTTGGGGAAGTAGGGCATGCGTCGTGATTCACCGTTGGTGTTTGTATCAGCACGCCAAAAGTTACCTCACTAACGTTAATGATGTTCTTTGCTGAGTAACCTAGCCAAATATATCCAGATAATCGTGAATTATGCAAAATAAAGTCTGCCAACATGTATTGCCATTCTAGGAGCGATAAGGAGAATGCCGCACAGGCGCGGAGAAAGGGTTCCTTTGACACAGAGAATGCTCTGTGTGGCTGCGCGCATGCAGTGTTTAGTTTGCAGGTTTCAGGCAAATAATGGTGATCGATACGCCCTAGGTCCATAAGACTAACAGTAAAACAGGGACAATGACAAAAGGGATGAATTGCTTGAGGAAATCAAAAGGGACAGAGCGAAGTTATGACAACAAATTGACGTGCACCATTATGCAAGGCTACATGTAGCCTAGTTATGATGGGTTAACCACTCAGTTACCGTTGCATTCATAATATGTAGCCTATGATAAAGATGACTTCAGCGCAGGATATCAGAAATAAACAAGACAGCGCAGATGGCTTTTAATTTTTAACATGGCCACATTATGCGTCAATACGCCAATGCGTATTAGGCTATTTATCATGAAACCTCAAATCGGAAGTAGCCTTATCTTGTACCCAGCACTTTTCAAACCTTACTCGGGTTTATGGTAATTGTCCGGGAGTCGCACACTGGAGCTGAATGCAGAATCAAAAGCTGCCATTTACAATTGTCCTAAGACGTCAAACTGGTCCTGGATTAACGCATCACACGTTATTTGTTCTACTGTACGCATCTAGGCCTATATTCGTTATAAAAACAGATATCTTAGAATGAAGTCTTATGAATGGTCCACCATGCTTAATTCCATAAAGCATGCCAAATGAACTTGAAAGAAATGCGAAATGAAAACAGCGTGTCAATGCAAGCTCTTTTTAAAAAAAATCATAAATACAGTATGAAATAGTGATGTGAGCTGTTCCAAATTGAGAACAAGCGCACAAGTCTGCAAACAAGGGTTTTGCAAAAGTGCACTACTAAAAATAAGACAAGATATTCGTTGTGATGATCTGAGTTATTTCTAATGTGTTGGTCACTGATTTGTATTCATTTTTGGAAAGGTAACGGCAGTCTTATTGCTGCCTGACTGGCGCCCATCTCATAACTTAAAACTAAAGTCGGTTGCACCGCTACAATATCGACGATTTTTTTTTAAATGTAGGCCTACAACAGCTTTAAAGGTAAGGGATAATGTATTGTCCACACGCAGTGGTAGAACGCAGGTATATGGAGTATACCCACTTCTACATTTTAGGGGATTCAGTATACCAACTTAAAATTGATTGATCCATTATTTAGAATGGCATAAATATATACAGTATACCCACTTCAAAAAATGCGAGAATATACAGTATACCCACTTCAAAAAAGTAGACTACACCTAGACTACAAATATTTTCCTACGGGGCGAATAACACCCCCAATGCCGAAGGCGGAGTGCTGTTATTCCGCTTCGAAGGAAATGTATTTTCCGTAGTCACGTGGACAATACATTATCCCGCTTATGCCGCCTTTACCAACATTAGAAAGCATACATAGTAAACCAGTAGTTTATAGTAACATGTTTATTGCCATTTTATAGCGTGCGCAAAGAAAGATAGTTCGTGGAACGCTCATAATTTAAAAAGAAAGAAAGGAGTGGCACACTGGAGCTGAATGCAGAATCAAAAACTGTATTAAACAAAGCCGAAAAAAGTAAAAAGGAAATAAAACCGACAGACAGGGGACAAACGTTTCGGTCAGCCCATCATCTTCCTTTTCTTCCTTTTCATACTGCTCTTGGAATTACGCACCGAGCAATACGCTCAGGATATGACATTGGCGCGAACGCCACCCCACCATTACGCGCATAATTTAAAAAGGTTAACAAGCAACAGAGTTTGGCTACTTTCTAACTTGTTACAGCCACATTGCGCTTCAAACGGTTTGCAGGCTGCCTCGTTCACTGCGCGATATCTACTAAACTCGGGTTCATAACAGGATCATTTCTGGATGGTTGGCTGGAGGAGGCAACGCTAGCCTAAAGAGTAGGCTACTTCACCCTTAAGGAAACTATCAAGGAACTCCTCACTTGTTACTCACATACTAGTGTTAATAAAATATGTCACGACAGCGGCCGGCGGACAGTGACAGTTTGCTTTCTTGAAATAACAACATTCGGACAATAGTGTAGACTTGTGCGCTACACGCTGGGGTGGGGCAGGGTTGCTGTAGGTATCCATTGCGCGCGGCCGGTCGCTTTGGGAAATGTGTGTAAGTTGCATTTGGGTAGGCTATTGTGCGTGTTATAGTTGATTAAGTAATTGACGGGCCAACGTCCGGCAGCAGTGGCTGAGTGTGTAACTTAACTTAACTTAACTTTTGTAGGCTACTATCGTCCGAGTGTCTCCAGATTGTGATTATTTATTCATTTATTCAAAGACGATAGCAGTTTACAGACGCTGCTGGTTGCATGGATATTGTGGTGGTTTTCCCTCCTAATTGTATTTTATGAAATTGTAAAAATAAAACTACCATAACCTTTACTCCCGTTGTCTGTCGTTCCTGAATCGTGGTCTAAATTTCACCTCTTACAATAGTGTCCAGTCCAGTGAATGATCCTGCATCCATGGATAAAGCATACTAAGTGGATTTATCACATGTGAAACGAGAAGGCAGAAAGTGCAATTAGTTAATAAATGAAACAGTGTACAGGTCAGTGCTGGTAAAAAAAAAAAGAGTTTTAATGACTTGCACAAAGTTGATGCTCGTTTGGTGAACTTCAAAACCTGCGCTGTATTCAATAAAAGCTGGGCATAAAAGCTGCATTTTTGTCGAGTAATGTCCATTTGAACCTCACGTGAAAGTAACGGGGATTGTGCTGCATTTGATGGATGGAGCTGATATTACGCACATAATTCTACTGAATAAACATCCAACTGCGACCCAAACGGTAACTTGTCGTGGTAGTCTATGTCGAATATGCCTTAATTTGGCTGTTTGCTATTCGCCTCTGGCATCATCCGAGCATGTGTAGTGCGAGATGCCATTATGACCGTTGCGCGTAAATATTTGCAAGAAGATGGGGCCGTCAAACACAGTAGGCTATGGATACTTATTTAACGACTTTAATGAAGATGTCATGTAGACTGTTTGACGGCCCCTTCCATAGACAGCATTCATCCATCTATCCATCCCTTCCTCATCTTTACGCGCAACGGTAATAATAGCCATTACTTTTCTTGTAGACGTTGCGGTAATATTTTATTCATTATCGACTTATTTCAAGCAGCATTCCACTGTCCACTCTGCGTGGCCCTGTTGAAAGGGTTGCGGGAAGGGGGATCCACTGAACACGGCAGGTCATTTGCATGACAAGACTTCATGCCCATTAGCGAACACTTTGTTCTCAAGAACTTCCCATTAAGAAATGTGTATTCTGAATGTGTTTGTCGCCGTTTTCAGCAAGCCTGGCGTCGCCATGAGGACCTGATGTTTTCCACAGAAAACATGCATGGTTGCCACCACTTAAAAAGGTGCTTGGAGAGGAGGCAAAACTGGTACAATTTAGGCTGCATTAAAGCATACACGTTAGCTTTCACGTTGTGCGATGGATGGAGACAAGTTTGGAATCGCTCCCTCTCTCTCCCTCTCTCGCTCACACACACACGCGCGACGTAATTCTCTGCACTCTTTGCAAGACTCTACTGTCACTTGACTCCTCTTATTGGATACCAGCCAAAATTGTAAGCTAGATAGCCAATAGTTTCGATTGTGCTGCTTGGACTGGAGGTATTTCAACTGCTAAAATGTAGGCTGCATTAAAGCATCCGCACGTTTCAACTTTCACGTTGTGCAATGGGTGGAGACAACTTGAGAATCGCTGTAAGTTAGAGATTTTTTTTAAAACATAGGCTGGCAAGATGTAAATGACCTGCACTGCTTGAAAAAGACGATCGACTATGTGCCTCAGGCATCTTAAATACTAAAAACTAATAGGCGGATGGCGGGTGGATTCGGTTTTGGAAATTGGAGAAAAAACATTAGGGCGGGTGGATAGCAGGTGGATTAGAAATTCTAAGAAGCGGTTGCGGATTAAATAATACATCCACCGCGCACCTCTAGGCCTACTCCACACGTAGGTATATTCCAGACCTACAGAAGACGGTAGCTAGAAGCGCTCATCTAAAAAGTTACCGGAAAGTCAGAAAACTCGCTGCATGACAACCAAATGTGCTCAGTAGACGCACGCTGCCCTGATTCAAAGCGACAAGGCTGTGCTTGGTCCCGCCTCTGTGCCCGCAGCTGGGGATACTCAAATACTGTTCCAGAAATGTAAGGAGTAGAAAGTAACATAGGCCTACAGATATTTGTCAAAAAATGTAACGGAGTAAAGTAACGGCGTAAAAGTGAAAAAAAGCTTCTCAAATATTGTTCCAGAAATGTAAGGAGTAGAAAGTAACCTAGATAATTGTCAAAAAATGTAACGGCATAAACGTAAAAAACCGACAACATACCAGTTAAAATGAGTAGGCCTAAGTACATTTTATTTATGAAGCACATCTGAAAACAGCAACAACAAAAAAAACTGTTGATTTACATACTAGATTAGGCTACTAGATACTAGATACATTACTAGAGAGAGAGAGAGAGAGAGAGAGAGAGAGAGAGAGAGAGAGAACGCGCTCCTATGCAGTGTTAATATAGCGAGTTCACTTCTCTCTCGCTCTTAGTGTTTTTGTTTTTTGTTTTACTGCAGCCATGGACTTAACACAGGTGCAGGGGTTCTATAATGTTTTCCGACACTGTTATTTTTTCTGCCTCATGCGCGAACTATTGATTGTCATTCAGTTTGAGCCATTATTAGGCCTATATAAATCGCGGGTAAATCAGTTTTTAGGCCTACCACATAGGCCTATTTAGACTTCGAACAAAAGAAATAGGCCTAGGACACACGGGAATAATAGGATATAAAATAGGCAGCCTGACTGGATCGATGGACGATTTCCAACAATAAAAGACAGGAAAGAAACAAAATAGGCAGCTACCAGCTTATTCAATTAATAAAACTATAGCCCAAGAACATTGCCTCGCCGGGCAGAGAGAGAGAGAGAGAGAGAGAGAGAGAGAGAGAGAGAGAGAGAGAGAGAGAGAGCGCGCGGTCCTATGCAGTGTTAATGTAACGATTTAACTTATCTCTCTCTCTCTTTACTGTAGCCATGGACTTAACACAGGTGCATGGGTTCTGTAATGTTTTCAACACTGTTATATGCATAGTGCTCTGGCTCATGCGCAAACTTTGTTGTCATTCAGAATCAGAAACATCAAAGTGTCGGCAGACAGCATTCTCTTGTTGCTGGTGCTTCGCATCTAAAAAGTTACCGCCCAAGAACATTGCCTCGCCGGGCAGAGGGAGAGAGAGAGAGAGAGAGAGAGAGAGAGAGAGAGAGAGCGCTCCTATGCAGTGTTAATGTAACGATTTAACTTCTCTCTCTCTCTCTTTACTGTAGCCATGGACTTAATCTTAAAAAACAACAACAACATAGCCTACCAGTAAAAACGAGTAAGTAGGCCTACATTTTATTTATAGATTTACATGTTTAAATCAACAAAAAACAAATAGGCTATTTAAAATAGGCTAGACAAAACCGTTAAAATGAACATATTTAAATAGACAAAACCGTTAAAATGAGCATGAAAAAAGCTGATTCTAAGAAAACCCGTTAAAATGAGCATTACAAAATCTGATTTACATTTCTAATATAGGCAGACTGAAGGGACCTTTAGTTGAAACCTAAGGATCTTTAGTTCAATTTTAAGGACCTTTCGTTGGCTTTTGCGGTAGACGGACCATCCTCGACTAAAGATCCCCAGCCTTATACTAATGGTCCAACGTTTTGTTCGAATGGTCCTCTCTCAGGAATCCATTCGACGAAAAGACCTGTATCGGTTAAATATGAATGAAAAAGGACAGGTTTATGAATGGGCAACATAAAGTTGTGAATTAACAGCAACATATTAGTCACTGGATGATGGAAAAGCCTCCGTTAGAGGAGCACCGCCCTCATAGGCCTCCCAATGCTCCCTCGACCTCATCATAAGCCTGCCAAAGCCCTCCTTAGTATGCAAGAAATAAAATAGACTAATGCCCCACAACAATGGCAGCTAAGTACCACCCATCTCTCCGCTGTATCCTTCTCAACGCCTCCTGAGGGCTCCCGAATGCTCCCTGGCGGATGTAGAGCCCCCATTGAGAAACGCCAGTGTACACGCACAAGACGAGGCCTCTTCCTAGTCATGCACTAGTCATACCATAAAGCATATGGACCTTAAACGGGACAGTTAGATACTGTACTTACACCCCCCTCCCAGTGTGTACACATAAATAATAGATAAGTACAGTAGACTGTTATCAAATCCATCCTCCCTCAATCACAAGCAGTCTGTTAGTGGCCATCAGGTGTAATTGTTTCAGCACATCTGCTGTGATACCATCAGTCTCAATACTGGACTGTCTGAGCTCACCAGGGTGTCTCCAATTTGGGACTCCCAGACAGGATGGGCTCATTGGGGAGATGCAGAGTAAGAAAACAGGCCTCCACCTGTCTTATCTGTCTGAGTGGCTGTGGTTGTGTGTGTGTGTGTGTGTGTGTGTGTGTGTGTGTGTGTGCGTGTGCGTGTGTGTGCGTGTGCGTGTGCGTATGTGCATGCGAGAGATCATGTGTCTGCCTCTATATCTGTCTGCCTGTCTATCCTGTCTGTGAAGCGGACATTCGTTTTCGCTGTTACCTCAAACTTACAGAAATATTCACCTGCAGACTTGCAATGCACCTTAAGCGGCTCACTGAAGTCCTCCCTCTGTCCAGTTGCTGCCTTTATCTCACGGTTCAGCGCATAAAATGGTCTTAAAAGCACCTCCTTGCCAAGATTATGTTTCATTGCCTTTGCATGGAAAAAGGTGAACGTTGAATTTACAGCCCCTGTGGTGATATCCATAGTCATAACCGTATAAACCCAGTCCCTCTCTGATTCATTTGAAAGAATATATGGCAATATATAATACAGCCGTTAGACAGACAATAGATAAATAGCAATGATAAAGAACAAAAAACGTCGCCCTTCCATTTCTTTGTGGAAAGAAAGTGTGAAATTCATGCACACAAGGCATATAGAGCAGTCGGAAAATATTTTATCGAGATGCTGTGGTGCAGTGTGCTTGCTAAGACCATACAGTACGGGCTTCATGACCATGGGGTCCCAGGTTCGAATCTGGCTTGAGTCATTTCCCAACCCTATCCAAAATTCATGTCAGGAGGACTTCAAATCATGTCCTGTCTGTTCCTCACTTTCCTATCAAACAAAGGCCCCAAAGGCCCCAAACTACTCAAAAATGCTAATCCAGCCCATTGTGCCTCATTTCCTGCTGGAAATTGGGTTCTACGGAGATGGTATTCCGAGACTGAATTGTACCTGGAATTTGTGTTTTTTCTTTACACACCTCAGTTGGTAGGGAATTAGGTTGTTGGGAAGTGGTCTGGTCAGTGTGCAGGAGTTTTATAGTATTCCTATTATGGTAACCGAGTGTGTAGATATAAATCCATTTAATCCACACGGAGGTAGGGAATTTGATTGGTCATTCTTTGCTTGAGAATTATCGCCCGGCAAAACAGCTGTACAAACTGGGACGTTCCACGGTAACAAGGCCCCAGCGGAGCAACCCCAAATTAACTATAGTTCCGGCCCCAATATTTCCCAATATATAACACCCAGAATGTTACATGGCCAATCAGTGAACAGGGCGAGGCTACGAGTCAAACTTCTTCCTCCTTTCCTTTCCTCTCGCCTCTGGCTTTCTGATGCAAGACTCGACATCATTGGTTAGCAACATTTTTAGTCAATGTCTTGCAAATCCACAAGTCAAAGGCCATTTTATTTTCTGCAATTGGAATGTTGAATGGTTGAACCCCGCCCTCCCCTCAAAGTTGCTCTTTGCTGGTTCACAGTGGGGAAATTTAATTGTTTTCTGGAGGCAGTGTGATAACGAGGCCACAGGAAAGGACCGGAGGTAGTAGTTTGACACAGAGTGTTTGCGAGTGTTGGCATCAGCTGAGAACTGCATATGAAATTCTGGTCCCTAGGCAGGCATATAGGCTGACTAACTCTATAGTGTGCCGTATATACATCACAACGTTAGAGGTCGCATATAATGTGTATTTACGTCATGATCAGACGTTAGTGATTGTGTAAATGCAGATCCAGTTGTTTTAGAGTTCAGCAGAGCAATCAGTCCCTCCAGCAAGGAAACATTTCTCAATACAGCAGACCCTCTGGTTCAAGAAGTGTATGAATGGTCAGTTTACCAGACCAGCCTGGAAAGCCAATGAGCAGATTACAGCTGCCAAACCAAATAAACATAAGGTGCACATGTCATTTTATTTTGAAAATGATTTTCTTTTTTCCTGTTTTTGGCACAAGAGAAAGAGAGATGGGGGAGCACAGAAGAGAGAAATAGCGAGGGAGTGAGAGACAGAGACAGAGAGAGAGAGAGAGAGAGAGAGAGAGAGAGAGAGAGAGAGAGAGAGAGAGGGAGAGAGAGAGAGAGAGCGTTCTCCCTCCAGCCGGTGAATCACCTTCGCTGCACCTGAAGATAAGCGTCCGGCTGGGAAATGGATGTCTTGGGGGCGTGAGAAAAGTATGAAAATACTTTTGCACGTTGTTTCGCCCTCCAAGGCTTGAAGCCCAAAAAAAAAGAAAGTAAGAAAAAAACAAACTCTGAGAGGCACTTTAAGCAAGCCAGGCAACTTGCTTTCACACCCCGTTCTCGTATGAGTTGCTGTGCGTTGTTTTGTTCCAGTTTGTTTTCCGAGTAATTGGATTATAACGTGGTGATGACTGCCTCAGATATTGCGTCATGCTCTGCGTACACATGTGCTTATCAGGCAGTGTCAGAAATCAACAGTTCTGATGGCAATAATATAACCTCCTTAAACTGACACTCTGCCAAGGGGAGTGAGAGAGACAGATAGTAAGAGAGAAAATGCATGTGTATATGTGCGCATGTTTGCGTGTGCATGCGTGTGTGTGTGTGTGTGTGTGTGTGTGTGTGTGTGTGTGTGTGTGTGTGTGTGTGTGTGTGTGTGTGTGTGTGTGTGTGTGTGTGTGTGTGTGCGTGTGTGTGTGTGTCTGTGAACGTGGGTGAACATGAGCACGATGGTGCAGAATAATAAGGACTTGTTATGTTGTGGAAAGTTTCACGCCTTAAGTATCTGCTTGAGTATCGTGCTTCGGATTGAAGGCTGTATGTGCAGACCTAAAGGGATTAGGTGAATGACACAGTCAAGATGTGAGATAAATACTTACTATTAATTCTGACAGAATAACTACCAACACTACAGATCAGCGAAGTACTGCAGTAACTTTTTGTTGCCAAATATTACATGTAGTATGATAAGAAATTCTGTTAAGCTTTTTTCAGAAATGTTTTGTTCTGAAACTACATATTGTCTGGAGCATATTATGATTTAATGTGATCGACTTGGTGATATCCAACTTTTCAGATATGTTCCAATACGTTTTTGACATAACAGTAATAGCAGATTATGTCTACACCTTATTGAAGTATTATACATGTGTGTTATGCCAATAGCACCAGTTTGGGTCTGGGCTATTCACTATGAATTACAATCGTAACAGTCATAAAGAGGTCTCGAATGCATCATCTAGTAATATAGAGTGCTCTCTCTTTCGTTATTGACTACAAGAAATTCTTGGTTTGTTTTGTTGCAATCAAGGCATTTCGCTACTCTTCCCATACAAACGTATTCCCTATCCTTTGCCGTGACCTGTGTTTCGGTCAGAGTGGAATTAAAACTCATCTTCTGTATTTCAAAAATACGGCGACTCAAATGATCTCATTTTCTCTTCCATAAAACTGTCCAGGCCTACAAGACAGACATAGTGGAGATTAAGCCTTGCTGTGATAGGGGTCATCTCAAGTTCGAGAACAATGACGATGGATTCCATCTCTCTTAAGGCAAATAGGATTATATTATTATAACCATACACACAGCATTTCAACAGTCTCTGTAATTTGGCCCTCGATGACGGTTGGAGTAGAGTTTGATTCTGTTTTAGTGGCCTTGAACTCTTTATTAAATCACATCAGTCATATCGGTCTCCTTCAACCAGCTACCAAGTTGAACTTTTGACCGTGACTGTTCTCTATTGTGTTGTATTGTGCTGTATTGTGTTGTGTGGTATGGGATGGCAATACACCGGAGGATTCTTCAATGTGCCACTCACAAACAGAGCGCGCATGCATGCTTACGTGTGCGACGTGCATGTGCATGTGCATTCATTCGTGTGTGTGTGTGTGTGTGTGTGTGTGTGTGTGTGTGTGTGTGTGTGTGTGTGTGTGTGTGTGTGTGTGTGTGTGTGTGTGTGTGATGGGGCGATGAAACGGAAGGTGAGACAGTTATAGAGGCTTAATGGCTCTGGGAGCAGCAGCCCCTCTTGAACTGATCCTGCAGGGTGCACTTTGGGGGCAGAAACCCAGTGTGTGTGTGTGTGTGTGTGTGTGTGTGTGTGTGTGTGTGTGTGTGTGTGTGTGTGTGTGTGTGTCTGATACATGCCGATACAGTATGTGCATGCCTTTGAAGCTCTCTCTCTCTCTCTCTTTCTGTGTGTGTGTGTGTGTGTGTGTGTGTGTGTGTGTGTGTGTGTGTGTGTGTGTGTGTGTGTGTGTGTGTGTGTGTGTGTGTGTGTGTGTGTGTGTCTCTGTGCACACAGTATGTGTCTTTTTGTATGAGTGCGTGTGCATGCATTTGTGAAAGTATGTACAGTATGTGTGTACTCTTGTATATGCTTATGTGCAGCCTCTGTGTATTGTGTAGGCCAGCGTGTGAGTATGTGTGTGTGACAGTGAGCCTTGCCAGTGTGAGACACAGGGGAGGTGTATGTGTGTGTGTGTGTGTGTGTGTGTGTGTGTGTGTGTGTGTGTGTGTGTGTGTGTGTGTGTGTGTGTGTGTGTGTGTGTGTGTGTGTGTGTGTGTGTGTGCGTGCGTGCGTGCGTGTGTGTATGAGACAGGGGGGGTGTGCAGGCCAAAAGATAGCTCAGGTTGTCACCTTCATTTTACCTAGATGTCTTGTGCCTCAGGCCACATGCATGCACAAATGCATGCAGGGTGCGGTTTGTTGGAAATCCAGAAGGGGGGATATGTTTGAGATTTCAAGCAATGTCAATGGAGTTACATTAAACTATGATTAAAATCATGTAGAAAAAGTGACAATATCAAAACCAGAGGAGGGGACAATCCCCCCCATGCCTCCCTACAAATCCCTACACGCACGCACGCACGCACGCACACACGCATGCACACAGTAACAGTAACAGTTGCAGTAACAGCAAAGATTCTCTATTCTAATGCATTTAAACCGTCTCTGGTAACAGTTAGGCCGGCCGCACATTGGCTCCGACAGCACTGCGGTGCACTTTGCTTCCGACATAATTCGGACCCCCAAACCAAATTTCACACGAGCATAGCATTGATAGTCAATGGGCGGCGCTGACAAAATGGAACTTGTCTCTAATTGCTATCCGACATTGGCGAATGTCCGCGGACATTGGCGCCAATGTGCGTTGTTCTATTGAAAACAATGAAATCGAACTTTTGCCCAGCAGTGCTCAGCACTTTGTCGGAGCCGGTGTGCGGAAGCCCTTACACAACATATAATGTATGAAAACTCTATTACAGGCCCAAGGCCCACAAGGGATCCACCACAATGCATACATCAATAAAATAATACAGCACAAATTCAAATATACACATTTTATATAAAGAAGTGGAAGCTAGTGAAGGCGCTCATTCCAGTGTTCACAGATCATAGACATGTACCTTACAGAGCTACGACATTGCAATAAGCTACGATCTACTAACTGTGCAATAAGCTCATTTGTAAAGCGGTCCAGCCAGCTCATAAAAGAAAAGGTGAGATTTCTCAACAGTGCCATGAAAATAGTTAGACCTAATTTGCAGAACTTGCTCTGGTACTCCTTGGTCTCTTCAGGAGAATCCTGTGATAATCATTATAAGCTACTTTCAGCTCAAGAAAGCTCTCTTACTTGTATCTCACCCAGAGTGGAGCTGTGTAAAGAGGGAAGGAGTAAGATCGAAACAGGTTATCTGTTATGCAGTGATGAATTTTTCCAGCCATCATGTTAGCTCATATAACACTCTCCTCTCTCTGCTCATGTCCACATCATCCTCCAGCGCATCTGTTAGGATGTGCCCCAGATATTTTGTGGCATTAGTTACTCCCCGGTCTTCTACAGATAAAAATAAAGAAGGACATTTAATTTTCAAATCGTCCTTAGTCCTACAGATCGTTACCACACTCTTCTTAACATTATGTTGAATGTCAATTCTGCCCCATAAACGGATATTGAGGAGCTGTTGGAACACACTGCAACTTCGAAATGAAATGGTTAGGTCATCTGCATATAAGCAATGATTAATACTCATCTTGCCAACCATACAACCTGTTTGACATGTCCCCAGTTGCCTAAACGTGTCATCCATATAAGCATTGAAAAAGATTGCCGTACCGCGTTGCTGACATGAAAAGGTGTAGATAGGATGTTCCCCTGTTTAACCCGCCCAGTTTGGTTACAGCAACAATAGGCTAAAATTCGTACTAAACTACTGAGGACTCCCCTGTGCTTGAGTATATTAAACGATTTCAAATAATTGATGTGATCAAACGCCTTAGAAGCATCTATAAAACTAAACCCGAAAGCATACTAGAGCCCTGTCTCTCTCCTAAATGCATTAATAGCCTAGTTCTAATATGTTTCATCGCTGTATTTTAAGAGTAAGTACTAAATTTGAATGTTAAGTTTCTTCGTATGTGGGATTTTTTCAGGTGTTTTACACTGAAATGAGGGGTAGTCGCACCATTGGGAATGCAGCTGTGCTGGATGTACCCCTGAGCCTGGACATGCTGACCACCGTAAGAAAAACAATAATTTATACATTTTTACAATTGTTCATGGTAATTTTTATACTAATATATGAAGTTTTATATAACACTGTTCATGACACCCAACAATACTTGCAATCCCTCCTTCATCAGACAGCCAGAAACAAAGAAAAACAGACAGACAGACACATAGACAGACATGTATTGCATTATAAAGACAGACAGGCAGACAGACAGGCAGACAGGAAGAAGGTAAATAGATGGACAAGCAGACACACAGATAGACAGAAAGACAAGCATGCATGTTTTACCAATCAGTGAAAAAAAATGTTACCAAAGTTACAGTAGTAATAAATGTTGCATTAATTTGAACCGTGTTTCATGGAATTGGCTTATTTTACATTGAAAGAGAACAGTAGAAACTCATTAATTGAATTTTGGTTGTTGGCTTTTGCTATGACTACAATTCTCTTTCTTATGTTGTAACATACAGTATACATGTCAAAATCACAAACATCCTCTACATGGAATTAGGGTTGGAAAGGAGCAGAAAATTCCTGGAAAGTTTCCATAACATTTCTGTAAGATTTCCTTGGGAATTTTGAAATTGGAATCTTTGCACAGGAACTATGCGAACTTTGTGGAATCATGAGAATTAACTGTCATGTTACTACATAACTTACATTACAGCACATCTGGTTTTCCTAAGGTGTTTTCTAGCACTAGCACATTGCACATTTTGGCTACATAGCACATTTATCAGAATTGTACAGTATGATGCATGAAAGCATATAGAAGCGGAACTCAAAGCAAAAAGATATTTTGATGACAATTTTCAGGTGTTCACAGCAGACTTTTTTAACCAGTTCTTGGTCTGTTCACAGAACAGTTTGACACATAACACAGACTGCAAACAGATACCTGTGTTTGGTCTGTTCGTACCGCAGCACTAGATTTTGTTTATCTACTTTAATACTATACATCAAATATAATGCGCATCATATTCATCATCAAAAACACAAAATTGACTGCATTTAGCCTTTTAACTGAAACATGTGGTTCCAACACTCTGTATATGTTGTGTAAGAGACGCTTCTTAGAGGATTGCAAAATGCGTATAGCAGGTGTAGCCTCAATAGCTCTACAAAAAAAACGTATTGTCCTCATGAGTAAGGAACATAATATTATATGTTCATTCACAGAAATTTGCTGATTAGCCAACATTAAGCCACATAATCTTTTTCTACCAGCTATGTTGATGTATTCCCAAATAATTCCCAAGGAAAGTTTTAATCGTGGAAAATTCCTGGAAATTTGCAACCCCACATTGGAATACAAAGTAATTTTAAAAAGAATAGAACATGTGTGCTGTATAGTGTATATGTCGATCATCAGTGACATAACCAGCGATTATGGAGGTTGACTGGGAAGCAGAAATTAAATCACGAGAAAGAAGAAAACGACACATGACAGGTTGACATGACATTCTTGACATTCAATCATGCACATTATTGGATGACAGAATGACAGTTGTCTGTGTTTTTATTCCATTCAGGGACAATTTGATGGACAAGCCGGTTTTGTAAGTATGTTTTTTTCTTTTTACATGTTTCATTGTATGCGGAGTAATACTGTATCCATGGAGACATTTGTTTTCTTTAAACTAAATATAGAAAGTGGCATTAGCTATGAAAAAACTGTAACATTGTGAACAAATCTTAATAATGTACTCAGAGTTATAAATACTCCTCATTCTCTTCTGTAAGATGACAGTGTGGCTGTAAAAATAGTTCTGTCCATCTAAAGTACTGTATATGTACGCAGATTCTTTTCATGCTGTTTCAATCATTTACAGTTTATTTTGCTGTCCCAGTTTTGCTGCATTAAACATGCAGATTTGAACGAAGTATGTACTTGCAATGTACCTTAGGGTTAGGTTTAGGAATAGGTACACTACGAATAATGTTACACATTGGTGCATGCATATATACACAAAATAAGACACTCATACAAAGTGTGCTGAAAGTGTTGCTGAAATGTTTCTTGAACAGTAATTACATAATGGTGCAATCTAATGCATCGATATACTAAGAAAGAAGATGAAGTGTTGCAGTGTGTTGTCTGCGTGTCCTTGCTTCCTTCCTGTAGGACGTGGCCATTGGTGGTCTGAAGGTGTCCACACAGTACCGCGTGAGTGTGGGGGCGTACGGATGGGCAGGAGAGGGCAGGCCCAGCATGCCCCGAGACGTCAGCACAGCTTCTCATGGTGGGCACACGCATTGGTTTTTTTTCAGAAAGCGTGCTCAACTCCAAACTGTTTTTTTCCACATATGGTCTTCGGGTGTGAGGGAACAGATTTGTACATTTCTTGTAGAAAAGCCGAACTCTGGACTGTCATTTTTATTTAGACACTGAGGAAGGCTTAGGCCGAAATGTCTGTCTGTCATTGCTGATGTACTAAAATAAAAAAAACAAGAATTACAATAGAGAGTGCAGATTTTCTAAAAGAAATGCACAAGCATTCTTTGACATCCATTTTTCCTTTGCTTTTTAGTTCCACCATAGACCAAGATGTATTGTGTGGTATTTCCCCCATTTATTGACATATGCATGGCTGTTGATATCATCCCCCCCCCCCCCTCTGTCTCTCTCTTTCACCCCCCTCCTCTCTGTCTGTCTGTCTAAGAGAATGAAAGAATTGTGTTGGGGGGACAAGAGGCAGAATCAGTTGAGTTTTCATCAGGGTTTGTTGTTTGTTCATTGGTTGGTGTCCAAAATAATTTGCTGAAACATGACTGTTTTGTTCTGATATTTGGCTAGTATTTCGGGATGCATAATGGCTCAAAGTGATCACATTTTGGTGCTGATCTAAGCTTTCTTGACAGAGGTCTGTACTCGATGAAAGAGGTCTGCACTTTGGCAGAGGTCTTTAATTGATAGGACATTGAAGATATGAACAGAAATTAACCCATTTAGACACAATCCCTGTTATAATTTGGCTGCTAGCGGAACGGCAAGGACCAATGTCTTAATGCATTATTAAAGGCACTTTGTGATGTCATGGTAGTGTAGTACTACCGCAGTAAAATCTTTTCAGCCACTATTACAGCATTCCACTGGTCGAGTGGCGTGCATTATGGGGCTACGTGGGCAAGAGAGGGATGGAGTAGGGTTGGGAAATGAAGCTGGCCGGACTTTAACCTGGGGCAACAATTACCATAATTTCCTTTGGGATCCATAATATATCTCTTCTATACTCTACTCCAGTGTTTCCCAACCTTTTTTGTCTCATGTACCCTCCGTGCCTTTTTGTTGTGCCATGAGTACCCCCTAACTTGTGTTTTACATCACTTTTTCTATTCCAGTGTGACTATAATCATGCATTTGTTAAAATTACATTTTTCCAAGTACCCCCTGAGGTGTGCTCGCGTACCCCTAGTGGTACACGTACCCCTAGTGGTACACGTACCCCTGGTTGGGAAACACTGCTCTACTAAATGTCCACTTCTGGTATGGGTGCTCTGCCAACTGCGCCACTGCGCCCTGCTTCCCAGACCCTCCTTTCACCCTTTTTGAGAGATTTTGATTGCCTTCAATCTCATATTTGATGGGACTCTAAGCAAATGTCAAGAACTGGGGATGGGCTGAGAATCAGGAAACTGCCTCAGGCCAGAACTGAGTGTGGGTCCCAGGGTTTATGGATCCGGAACTTCTGCCAAGCTACTGCACAGTTAGTTTACCACAAAGATCTTATGAGCTACTGCGAAGCAGAAGTGGAATATTCTGAAATATTTGCTTGCTTGCATTGTGCTACAGAATGTTTTTTTGTTGACTGACCTGCCCTTGAATGTTTGGAACAAACAACCAAACAAAACTTTCGTATGAAATAGATTTACTCCCAAATGTAACTTTTCTTTCGACGTTTCTTCTTCTTTCAACAAAACATCCTGGACTGCCTACCACTTCCACTTCAACACCAACTCTCTCCCCACTCTCTTCCTTTGTTCTCATCCCACTCTTCTCTCTCTCTCTCTCTCCTTATCTCTCTCTATCTCTCTCTCTCTCTCTCTCTCTCTCTCTCTCTCTCTCTCTCTCTCTCTCTCTCCTCTGCAGACATGTGCATGCCCCCGTCTCCCCCAACTCAGCCCCGCGTGGTACCTGTGTCCGATACGGAGCTGGCGTTGTCGTGGAAACAGGGCGAGAGCGAGGGGAGCGCGCCCGTACTGCACTTTCTTGTGGCCTATATCAGGTAACCGGAGCAACCGGGCAACATGTCAGTCAGTTACACAGTCAGGCACGCCTTCCTTTCATCCTCTCTCTCTCTCTCACACACGCACGCATGCACGCACGCACGCACGCACGCACGCGCGCACGCACACACGCACACACACACAAGCACACGCACTTACACACTCCCAATTGGCACACATAGTACACACACATACACTGCTTGGTCGGGAGCTCTCAAACTCACATAAACACATGAACACTTGAACACACACACTCAACACACACAACACGCAGCTTGTTCAAGGGATCTTGCACATGCAAGCAAGCACGCACGCACGTAGGCCTGCACATACCTGTGAACATCAAGCACACATATTTCAGCAGACAGACAGCCTGTTTGGTCAGGGATCTTCTATGCTTTGTCTTAGGTAGAAAAGAAAAGTCTTAAACCCACACACACACACGTCAAAAAAGTGTATGTATGGCATAGACCAGGAGTCGGATGTTGGACTTGGTGGTTTTGAACCTTCTGCCAGCTGTTTGAAGGTTGTTGCGGAGGAAACTGTCAAAGATGTGTCTGTGCCCATTTTAATGATGGCCGACTCACCGATTTTATAGCCCTCTATAGTTTTTACCCTCTCTTTTTTCTTTTCATTTCACTTCACATCTCCCTATGCAACCACCCCTATGGATCACCCACAGTGCTTGGATATTTTTTTTGAAGTTTCACACTAGATTCCTGAACTTTTCAACCACCAAAGCAGCCTCCCTACCTCCTCGACCCCCCCCCCACCCCACACACACACACACACACCCTCATTCGCCCCCGTTCACCATTCTGCAGAGAAAGAAGTGAAACACAAGAGTGTTCTGAGTGTATTGTGTTCTTGCGGACGGAAACCATGTCATTAAAGCGATCGTTTTACCGCTTTCCAGATTCTGTCGCCGGAATGTAGCGGTGGTTGGTGGTGGTGGTGGTGGTTGGTGTTCATTGAAAAACAAAACACGAGCAATGTTTCTCTCCCCTGACCTCACCTTGAGTCTTTCCTCCCATGTCGGCCGAACGAAGACCAACGGGGACGAACTCTGACTGGTGTGGTCTAATCATGCGATTGGCCCTCCTGGCTGCAGTACAGCATGTATTTAAACAGCTGCTATAGTCTTTAAGGTTCTTTTTTCAACGGTGCATTATTTCAGAAATAATAACAAAAGACACGGAAGGAGTATAGAGAGAGCCATCAAAATGTAGCTCAGTTTGCACATGAATGTAATCTACCCTATGTGTTACTGTAACAGCACTATGATGAATTCACTGTTTTTATTCACCATTTTATTTATTTAACTCAATGCACTCTGAATGAAAATCATTCAGAATCTCCTCATTTGATAGTTTGTGCATTCACACGCACAGTTCTGACTACATAAACGAGCCCCCATATGCACATCATTCTCACCACCATCATGTAGTATACTTTATGTGCAATGCATTCACTTCTTCATCAATTCTTCATCAAAACCGTAATGCATCTAGACACTAAATTGTAAGTATGTTTTGTGGGATGGGGTCAAGAACGTGCATTCCTTCTCTGAGTTCAGAGCTGTGTGCAGACCACATCCCTTGACATACTTCCTTGTTGGGGTCAATCAAGCTGGCTGACCGACTGTGTATACATCACATGGCACAACACTTTCTAGCCCTTCATCAAATCTATATTACATATAGACATTAAAACCCTTTAGCGCAGAGCCTATGTTATAACCTTACTGTCACCAAAGTTGTAATGGCTATGTCTTAATCTGTTACTTAAGGCTCTCTGTAATGTCATAGCAATGTTGTTGTGATGTAGTTGAGTATTTTCAGCAAATTGTGACCAGGCCCGCCACCGACCTTATCTGCAGTAAGAGGCCACAGTGAAGGGCAAATTACATGCATGTTAAACATACTTTGTGGGGTGGACAAGGTCACAGAAGTGTATTCCTTCTCAGAGTTCAGAAATGTCTGTTGACCATAGCCCTTTGCCTGACGTCCAGGCCTGCTGGCTGGCCGGTCATACCGTACTTCTCACGTATTTACACTAAAGACCACAGGGGTTATGAGACACCTATGTATGATACCAAGCTAATTTGCAGTTTTAACAAACGTTTGAAATGTTTTTTTTTAGCACAATTACAAAGTAAGTCCCAAAGACCTTGACTCAACCAACAAACTTGAATCAGTTCCGTTTGCTGAAGTTGTTTTCTGAGGGAGAGAGAGAGTGCTCAGGATTGTCCTCTGTTTTTCATAGTCAACTCCAATGGAATGTTGATAACAGGCTCACAGTAATGGATTGTGTATTCCGTGTCTGTCTCTCTTTTCTCTCTGTATTCTTTTTCTCTTTGGTTAATTCAAAAATGTGAAATGTCTGAATGAATAGAGCCAGTAGTGCTTTGTCTCCAGGCCTCATGGTTCTTCTTCTGTCTCCATCCTTGAGCCTTTGAGCCCCTCGGGGAGAGACAGCCAGTTTGTGGCCTGGTCTGCTTTAAACGGGAGACGTTCTTTCTCGCCCACAACACAATACTTAACTGTAACTGGGCACAACAATGTGACTGAGCATCGACGTAGCATGGGGATCTGTATGAGCAGGGAAGCCGACAGGGGGGTAGGCCAAGGGGTCAGTTGTCCTGGGGCCAGGGAAAGGGAGGGACGGGGACATAATTGGGTCCTTAGTACATTGTATGTATTGTGAGTGGGTAGGGGCCCTTTGAGATGACTTTGCCCCGGGTTTGGCCAAAGCTGGGTAATGGGGGATGTAGAGTCGTACACCATCAAAAGAATCATGACATGAATGGGGTGTACAGAATGGTCCAATGCAATGTTGTCTCACTCTGACAAAAGGTTGGGACAGTGCTGTGCATTGTGTGACCTCTCTCGAATGGTTAATCTCACAATGGCTGCGGTTCGGGCTTTGACAGCAGCACAATTTTAGATGCATGTTGGAAATATTTCTCTGTTCTCTGTATCACTCCTTCACTGTCTTTTGTGTTTTAGAATGAGAAGTATTAGTGCTTGTCGTGAATTCATTTGTAGATTTTATACATTTATTCATGAATGAAATCCACTTCGCTGATTTTTTGGTCACTGTACTGTACTAGCATATTTAATTGGCCATTGATGCATACAAAATCTCTGCAAATGTCTGGTAAGTTTGTACATTTTATACAGTAGCAATGGTGCAAGTGGAAAGTTTGGAATATGCAACCCAGGCGGCATCATATTGTATAGACTGCTTTCAACTCCCCTGACAACCGCCGTCAGGGACGAACTGAGAGGACTACCCAACTCCGAACTCAGAGGGCAGCCTGTTGGAATAGCCAGAATACTGTAGATCAGTGGTCGGCAAAACACATTTGCATACGGGCCAATTCCCCCGAAGAATTCAGATAATCAAATTCTAGAAATTTCTTCTGTAGGCTTCCGTTATAACGGTGTGCTACAAACTCTCTCACCAAGTGAACTGAAATGACGTGCTCGAGTACAAGGCAGCGCAAATGTCATGTCGCTTGCTTTGTTAGACCCGTGCTCATTTCAAGCCTGTCTTATTTTTTGTGAAATGTCAATATAATGTTACAAATACGCACATATAAATGTAGTCTTGAAAATGTACAAGACCGAGTCCTGTGTTTTAGTGACTCTTGCACACAAATGACAGAGGTCTAAGCTCTGCACGTTAGGTCTAACCTCACAGTGTAATGTCCACCCTCTTCCCTTTCCTTATAACCCCCATCAATCAATGTCCGAACACAGGAGACCTCTCTGAATTATAAAAAAACACATTTCATTAGTTTGAGGTTATTAGAACACCTGGCCGTTTATTATTCAACACTGAAGGCCTATAATTAAACCCTACTGCCCCCTTGGCCCATGTCCCTCCACCACTATTATCCATCCCTTCTCTTCCTGCCCCCTCAACCTCTCACTGTCCTCATCCCTGCCCCTCCAGCTCCAATGAATCTTCCCTTTCCGCCATCTTCTGCCCCTAGTCATATCCACATACCTGTCCCTTATACCTCCTCAGTCTTCTTTTTACTTCCCCCTCCCTCCCCATATTCATTCTCAGTCTTTTTTTTAACTTCCCCCTCCCTCCCCATATTCGTTCATCCAAAGGTACCCTTGTTCCTTCCTCTCTGTCCATGCACTCTCATCCCATCTCCCCCCCCCACCTATGCCCCACTACCCTTTTCACTTCCCCCACCTGTGCCGCCTCATTGCCTTCCCCCCTCCCCCAAACACACCCTTGTCCATTCCTCATGCCCCAACGTCCTCCGGTCCTCTCTTCTCTTACCACTTGTCCCTTCCTTCTTGCCCTTTCACTCTTTTCTCTCTCCTCAAACTCACACATATCCACGTCCCTCATTCTACAATGTCCTCCGGTTTCTTCCTCCTCCTTCATCCTCCCATTCATTCTACCCACTGTCCCTCCTGCCACAAATTCTCCATCCTTCCTGCCTTGCTCTCCATCCTCTCTGTGCCCTTTCCAACCATTCCCATCTGGTCATGCCGATCCATTAATAGGTACTACTTATTTAAGAAATCTGATTGTGATTGTGAAGCGCAGGTATGATACCACTGAGCTAAAGACGATAAGCTCCGGGCCATCGCATCTGTACTGTTTGAGGCTTACTAACGTTCTGTTGCTGAACTTTGCCAGTTGTGATACAACACCATATGATATGACAATACAATACAAAATTGTAGGGTGACACTGAAATTCATTTTGCATATCTGATAAAGACTTATTTAAGTAAAGACAGGACATAGACATACATGTGGAGCATAGAGCACCAGGTAAACATTGAGGCTTAGAGCCACAGAAATAGACAGCCACTATCACAATATAGGCATGACAGAGGGCACTAACACACATGCACGCACGCACGCACGCACGCACGCACGCACACACGCACACACACACACACACACAGACACACACACACACACACACACACACACACACACACACACACACACACACACACACACACACACACACACACACAGACACACACACACGCAATTTGGAGACATTATCTTCATGGAGTAATTGTACAACATACAATATTACAATATATTGTTGCCATCCATTACTCTTGTAAACTGGTCTCCCCTCTTCCACATCCCCAGGCCGGAGTTTGACACGGAGTGGACGTATATCCGAGAGCCGGTGGAGGCCACCTCCATGGTGCTGAAGGGGCTGTTCCCCGACACCGAGTACCAGTTTGTGGTGCGCGCCGTCAACATCCACGGAGTCGGCCCTCCCAGCACCATCAACAACCCCGTGCGCACACTCGGTGAGCAGCACATTGGTGTAGCACTTTGTGCATGAACACGTTGCCATGTACATTTTATGTCAATTTTTTGTGTGGTAGAGCACCTGTTACAATGAACACGTGTGTACGGTGCAATATTGACAGAACAGCGAGGGGTGATCTTCAGAACTTCCATGTTGAGTTCGTGGTAGAGTCAAACAATGGAGGAAAACATGAATAAGATCCCTGTTGGCTATCTGACCCTAGATCAGGGGTACTCAATTAAAAGTCCCCGAGGGCCAGTTTTTCAAAATTCCTCCCAATAAAGGGCCGGGCCGGGCTGACACGACACGACCCCCACCAAAAAAAAATATTTAAAAAAAAATTAAAAATGATAAGGCCTTTGTAATCACAAAACACACGCACTCACACCCACAGCAGATATTCCGTTTCCAGTGACAGGATGGGAGAACATTTCTCTCATAAAGGGCCTGCATTTTTCTGGAGCACTGTGGGGTGAGGTGCCTGCCTTGCTGTCATTGCCACCCACCCTTCAGTATTTTTTTTTAAATGACATAAGATTATCTTTTTTTAAATGACATAAGATTAGCCTATATTTGCAGACTACATTCATAAACATTTATTTCTTAGTGAGAAAACCAATAAGCCTGAAGATAACACTTTTCAAACAAATGTTGCTTATTATGACTTTGTTTATGCAGCTCTCACATGCATAATGAGAATCAGATGCAATAATGGACCCAACAAAGAGGACACATAGATAGGAGGACACCAGGTTTTGCCAACAAGAAAATGGCACATTGATGCAATGTTGATTAAATGCAACAGCCAATAATAAATCATCAAGTTGCTCATAACTTTGTTTGAAATCTTATGAGGGGCTTAGCTTTCCAAACGAACTATTTGGGGACTGTTTAAAAGTGTGAAAAGTTTATCAAGCAATTCGTTTTTAAGTAGGCTACCCCTAGTTAGCTGCCAGCAGAGCTCAAACACAATTTGCCTTCATTTGTGTTAGCAACTAGCTACAGCTAGTGCTAAACCAATTCGAAGTCCTAACACACTGTATGCAATGAAATGTGGACCATTACTTTCAAAAACGAGGCAAAGAGAACTTTGTTAATAATTTATTTACAAGTTCTACCGTACTTCCCTTCAGTAGTCTACCTCACAACAGCCTCTGCCACCCTCATAGTCACTTCTGTTTGGAGCCTGCAGGGAGAAACTGATTGAGGGGGCGGAGACACGGAACGCATCTTCCTAGCGTTGGTGGCGCGATTTCAAAATAAGAGCCGGCAGCGCGATCGGACCAAAAAAAAAAAAAAAAATTTTTTTTTTTTTTTTTTTTTTTTCATTTTTCAAAATTATTCGAGGGCCACAAATAGATGCCCCGCGGTGGCCCGCGGGCCGCTATTTGAGTATGGGGGCCCTAGATGATGCCTCCAGTATCTTGCGAAGTGCTTCAGTCATCCTGAAGTTGGTACTGTGTGTGCACTCGGTCGCACACGGGTGGATGCATAGTTTTAGGCACCAGGCCTAAAGGATAATGCTTTCTCAGATCTGTCTGCCATGGTGGTTTGAGTAGTGACAGGAGAGGGGGGTTGTGGGTAGTAGAGAGGTCGGGATTTGGCTGGTTAGCTTTAGCCGATTAGCTGTTACACTTCCTGGTCACCATATTCTAAAAATGACATAACATTTGCTCCAATGGGCCTCAGATCCTGGTAGAGGGTGAGGGTATGAGTCGAGAGAAGGGGTTGGGAGTTAATGCTTGTGCCCAGGGGGCAGAGCAGAGGAAAGTGGATGGGGTAGCCTCTTACTGTACAATATTGCCATGACAATGCAAGGAGTCTTGGTCAACCGATGAAGACTTGGTCATTATTACCATTTTGGTGACAATAATATTATTATAGAGACATTACTTGTGGGATGATCTCCAGTAATACAAGTAAACCTCAGGCCCTTTTGCCTTGCTGGTGGTTTAGAGATGAGGTATGAAAGATGGTATTAGAGATATTGTTGGAATTGGTCTGACAGGTGGCAGAGGAAAGGGGGTGTGCTGAGAGACGGGGTGCGAGTGGGCGCCTCTTTAGGGCCAGGGTGTCGGTTAATGTTATAGCCGTCTCCAGTAATACCAGGGGGTCAAAGGGGCAGAGCAGAGTTGTGTAATGTAGAAGTAGAACGTAGAAAACTCTAACAGATGTAATTACAACACTAGTAGTATGACATTTACAAACCATTTAATATCATGATGCCACTATTGCTGTAATTACATTTGTAAGATTACTTCTACTTTATACAACTCTGGAAGGGGGTGGGACCCATACACATACACTGAATACTGAATGTACCTACATGTGTATCCTGTATATACTGTACTCTGTATGTGGGTAGATGACGGATAGGCAGCAAAAAACATTTTTTTCACAAAACATTGTTTATGAGTGAAAAAAGTATATGTCTACATAGTGCAGCAATTAATCTTTCAAAAAATCCAAGTGGTCACAATGTTGGTCTATTCATTGATTATTTATTTACGTTGATAAAGCAATTTGCTGAAAATGCGTCCTTTGGTGTGACGTTAAGAAATAAATATATTAAGTAATGTAGAAATGGCTTGATGGAGTTTTATGAACATTGTTACACTCTTCATATTTATTGACATTTTTTAAAGTCTTAATTTAATGAGGAATTACCATTTAAGTATTTTTTTTCCCATTAGATGTGAGATTATTAGAAACCTTCGAGGAAAAACAGGGATATCTTTCTTTTAAATGTTCAAAATTGTCCGAATTTATACTAACTTTTCAGGGACGATAATTTGTTCTTCCCTAATGCAATATTCAGTGTTTATCAAACATATTGTTTAGCTCAAACAAATATTTGAGCATTTAAAACATGTCACACCGTAGGACATTCATGTCACGCTAAAGGACAGAAATGCAAAACTGAGCCAGAAACAAATATATCAACATGATTATTTTGTCTTTTGATCATAATATAATGTTGTAGTCAATATGGACCTACACTTTACACTCATAAGTCTTTGAATCGTCGATTATCAGCCTATCGTAACACTTAATGACAGCCATGCGGTCATTGAATGTAACCTGCAGAGCTCATGAGACTCATACTGAAGGGTGACCTTGGCATGACCATCACACTTTTGTAGGTATGCTATGACTGTCACACCATTGAATCTGTAGTGTGTAGTGGCCAGTGCCTGTTTGGTCTCTCAAGCTGGACAGCACATTTATGCTGTATATTGAGCTCTCCACAGCATACTTTATTCATCTATACTCCTCTATATACTCTCTCACTGATCTTTCCTTCACTGTTACCGTTATATTTTATGGTTTCAAAGCACCATTAATGACATTTTATATCATTTGACAGTATCTAAAATCAACAGCAAATATTCATCAACAATGCATCAAAGTATAAATTCCAAAGGCCAATGAAGGAATAAGTAATTTGAATACACAATATTTATCTAGTCAAACAAAAAAAAACCCAACAAAAATGTACTAGCAGTTGTTTTAAAAGCTATTTCTCAAATATCTAGTCCATTGGTGTGACCTGTTTGTCCTTTGGTGTGATACTCCAAAGTGTCACACCATAGGACTTTTACCATCACACCATAGGACTTTTACCATCACACCATAGGACTTTTGAGCTTTTGAGTTAATTTAAAGCCATGTCGTTGCCAACTGAAATACAATTTCACCTTTAGTAAGATGCATTTTCATACATCTACATAAGAAAAAAATATGAAAAATATACACTATTGTCAAAATTTATTTTATGGCTGTCACACCAAAGGACTACAAAACTAATACATCTTGTGGTAGCAAAACATAATTGATTGACTGAAGAACTCTGAGAGAAAATTCTAAAATCCACCCTTGCCATTGGCTTCTTAAGGGTCTAAAGTCACAATTTATGTACCGCTGGAGCTTCAACAATAGATAATTATCCACAGACTTAACCAAAAAAATGATGTCACACCACAGGACATTATTTTCTGCGACAAAGTTTCATAAGTCCATACGGTCTCAGAAAAACAGGAAAAAAATTAAGCATTGCCACTTGCTAAAATAGACACCTTGAAAAACATGCCAGGGTTGTTTAGACAAATGACTGAGCTTTGATTATTTATTTAAAAATGTTTTAATATGGAGAAACAAGGCTTGCCTCAGTCACACCATAGGACAAATGTGACATTTGACTCAAAATTAAGTATACTTATTTAAGCTCTGGATTTATTACACATTACTTTTTCACAACAACGACATTAGTTTAATCATTTAAAGCATTGACAATTTTGAAAGCATGAATTTACTTAATTTTAAGAGCCTGCGACAGCAAAATTTACACGTCACGTCATCTACCCATGTATTCTATATGCTCAGGCCTGCCTCCTGTACTAGAGGTGGATGTGCAGTACTTTTTAAAAATATATATTTTTGCCTATTTGACAGGACAGTTGGAGATGGTGACAGGGAGTGAGTGGGAGAGAGAGATGGGGGCGGATCAGCAAATGACCTGGGCCGGAATCGAACCCAGGTCATCGGCGTAGTAACCTACTGGCCTACCTTTAGGCCATGGTGGGGCAGATGTACAGTAGTTTTAAGTGGGGGGAAGAGGTGGGTAGTGGCCTGAGTGGTGGACAATGGCGGTGGGGCGCTTTAGGGCGGTGTGTGGGCCTCTTGTTTGGGCCAGAGTGCAGGCTAGTGTTGGCTGTGAGCGAGTGCTCGTGCTGGGCTGTCTACATGCCTGCAGGCGGTGAGTAGGTTAAACGGGGCTAATTGAATTAGGGATCTTAAGCATCTTGGCTGTTGGAGAAGGAAGGACTCCGACTGACTCTTTGGTCCTTATACTCCGTGCTCCCCCCCTTCTTCCTCACATACCACTTAGCACAGACATACACAAGCACGCACACACACACACACAACCCCACACACACGCCCCCACATATGCACACATGCAACCCCACACACACACCTCCACCCATGCACAAATGCAACCACGCAGGAAGATAACCGTGCACGCACACACAGAGACGCAGGTACACTCAAACAGACACTCACACACACATACAGCAATCACACATATACCTAAATATAGATAGACACACACATACGCACAAGCACACACACCGACTCAGACACTCCCCCATCACGCCTGCAAGCACACACCCAGTCACTGGCATGCGTGCACTTGTTGAAATCGGGTTAGTGAAGCGGGCTTCATCAGACAGGATTAAGACCAAGAGGCCCCCTGTGGTCACAGGCAGAGGCCACAAACATAAAGAAAGCACACCTCACACACACACACACACACACACGTGCGCGCGCTCACACACACACACACACACACACACACACACACACACACACACACACACACACACACACACACACACACACACACACACACGCCCCCTGCAGAGACAGTCAGGCCACACACATAAAGCCGGCACACCTCAGATACTGTACATGCACGAGTCTAGCCAACTCCTTAAAAGCCTCCATTTGTTCACTGTATACTGTAATACAGTACAGTGTATGTATGTAGATCACTGCATAGGGTGCAAGTATGTATTTTCTAGAATGCTGCATAGTGTCATTGGAAGCATTTTGGATTTGGTGATTGTGCGGCCTGGCCGCATGTCTGACCTCAACCCCCCCAATCCCCTCTCTTATGTAAGGGCTGATGTCATAAGAAGTGTTTTTTTCTTAAGGGGCTTATGCCATGGCAGTGCCCACTTAGCTGAACAGTATCCCATTTATTATGTGGGTACTTTGTGTGGGTACCATGGCTTATTATATGGCACAAAAATGTTGTTAGAAAGTTAGACGCTTCCGTCAGTCTCTTGTTTTAGATCCACTGGCGTTATGGTTTCTGCTAAAAAAAAAATGTTCAGGGAGGAAACGCAATGTTTAAGTGTAGCAAATGTATTCAGCTGCCAAGTAGTCAATTGCAGTGAGACAAATCATGTCTTTGATACGTATATTAACATATATCCTAATCTGACATGTTAATCCTCAGGCTTTGGCTCAGCAGACGTGACCAGTGGAGATGACCTGCGATCCACCATGGACAAGAAGAGAAAATATGATGAGGATGGCTTTGATGCGGATGACTATGATGACTTCATTGAGGAGGTTAGTTATCGTGTTATGCAGTAAACAATTAAGTGAAGTGAAAGCCCAACTGGGAAACTCCAACTCCCATTGCCATTGTGACACAGCACTCCACAGCACACAAGTGCAATTAAAGCCTAAGCAGTAGAGTAAAAATGAGAGATACAGTGCAAACGCTGGAGACTTTGGCCAATCATGAAATCATAAACTATAAATTCACAGCATTCGTTCAGAGAATTATGCTATTGAAAGCATTCCTATGAACAAATGCTGTACTGAATAAATGTATATGCATCGGGAGGGGTTGGTTTGCTGTTTGATCATTTTGATGTGTCACCAAATGAGAGAAGAGCTTGACCACATGAAGTGGGTTCCCACCACCATGAAAAAATGGATTATGTAATGAATTATACGGTAACCATGTCATCTACCCAGCTCAAAAAGACTCCGCTCATCCCTGACGACGACCGGAGATCCCCGCTGAGGATCAGACCCGGAGGTCCGGGGAACAGGAACGTGATCTTCAGGATGGGCCCGAAGTCCTCCAACAGTACCACCACCCTCCCCACCCCTGTGTGGTCCCCTTCCTCCTCCGCCCCTGCCCCAGCCAGCACCGTATCCTTCACCCTCCCCTCCTCCTCTTCCACCTCCTCCTCTTCCACCTCCTCCTCTGGTGCTCTCACCCTAGACCCCATCACTACCACCAAGGCCACATCGGCCTCCTCCTCCTCCACTACCACCACCTCAGTGCCCGCCACCACCACCACCGCTGTGGCCTTGCCCAAGCCCACGCCCTCGCGACCCATGACCCAGTGGAGGGGCGAGGTGCCGCGGCTGTACGATCTGGCGTGCGAGGATACGGTGTGCCCCTCGGATAGCTTCTGCCTGAGCGACTTCGACAGTGGCGGCTCGCGATGCCACTGCAGTCTCGGCCGTCAGGGCGACACATGCTCCGAGGGTAAGAGACGTTATCATGTAGAACAGGTCTCAACCTTTTTTAAAACAAATGCCCCCTTCACCTCATCATAAGCTTGCCAATGCCCCCCTTAGTATTGAAAAATAAAATAGACTAACCAACGCACCCCAATGGGAACTAAGCCCCGCCCCCACTCAGCTGTATCCTTCTCAATGCCCCCCTAGGGCTTGCCAACACCCCCAGGGGAGAATGTAGAACAAGGGAATGATATACTCCGCTCTACTACCGTAGTAACAATCTTGTGAAACCCGCATAGGGCCAGACATTAGTGAAAAGGCAAGAAATCTGGTGGCACACGGATGTCTTTTCAGCAACCAGTCCATTGACTCTCCAGACTTAACCACCTCCAAGTCTGGGGAGCCAATGGACTGGTTGCTGAAAAGAAGTAATCATGCTTCAGGTGCTCCGCTAGGGCGACACACAAGCTCCGACAGTAAGAGACATTAGCATGCTTCAGGTGCTCCAGGTGCTCCACACTCAGAGGTTCATAGAGAGTATCGAAGGTTGTGGTTTACACCAGTGTTTCCCAACCAGGGGTACGTGTACCACTAGGGGTACGCGAGCACACTGCAGGGGGTACTCGGAAAATGTTAGTTTTAACAAATACATGGAGCTTAGTTACATTAGCATAGAGAAAGCAATATAAAACTTGACTTAGGGGGTACTCATGGCACAACGAAAAGCCTTAGGGGTACACGAGACAAAAAAGGTTGGGAAACACTGGTTTACACTGTCAGAATTGATACAGGTGTCAGACAAATGTGGTAGATTGGTAGTGCTCAGGTGGTTCACACTCAGAGGTGTAGGAAGAGTTTCAGGTTTGGGTTTGCATTTGGCTTGTGGAATGGAAAGTGTAATTTTAACATGCGACATCAGATCACGTTTAAATGGCATCTGCCTGACTGACTATGATAGGCTCCCATTTTTACTATGTGCTAGGCTGCCGAGGACATACCTGCAGTGAGGGTACACATCCAAAAACGTGAATACATTTTTTGGAGTAGGTTTTAGCTCCCAGAGTGTAAAGGCATAGCCAGGCTGCGCCCTCCTAGTGACGCAACACCTTCTGCGGCATCGAATCGCGATTGCAAGTTTATGATAATCAGGCAAGTAAAGACATAGAATTAATTCAGTTTATTTGCCCACATGATGAGGAAAGTAAGTGGTGCTATAACTAGGGTACCGTATAAGTGAATTTGCTGTCACACTTTGGTGCATACAGCGCTTCTGCATTTTCACTCGGATATTTTCTGTCCGTAAGTATTACGAAATAACATTAGTTCAGGTCATTACTGCAGGCTCCTGCATAATAAAAAAAATCCAACTTCGGGGGGATAAATTAAATTATTTTTCCCCAGTCTCTTAACTGCATTTTATTTCTCTTATGGTAACTGTCAGGCCCGTTCTGCACTTAAATTGGAGACGTTTAAAGCCTGGTCCCCCCCAGAGACGGCTCTCCGCTCAGTGCTCAATCAGAGTGAGAGAAAGAGTCTCTACAGAAAGAGAGAAAGAGAGAGAGAGCGAGAGAGAGAGGGACAGAGAGCTCTCTGCTCAGTGCTCAATCAGAGTGCTCCTCTTCGTGTCTCAAGTCGCCTGAAAGACCCCCCTCGAGACTGCACGTCTCTGGTAGCTGTCATTGAGGACCCACAGATGTCTCTTTCTCTGCATTTTTGTCTCTGTGTCTATCTGTCTGTCTGTCTGTCTGTCTGTCTGTCTGTCTGTCTGTCTGTCTGTCTCTCTCTCTCTCTCTCTCTCTCTCTCTCTCTCTCTCTCTCTCTCTCTCTCTCTCTGTCTCTCTCTCTCTCTCTCTCTCTCTCTCTCTCTCACACTCTCTCTCTCTCTCACTCTCGTTCTCTCTCTCCTAAGGCATTTAGTATTGGTTGACTAGATTGGAAGTCATCATTGCGTTTCTGGTTTCTTAGGCTCTGCTGCTTTGGAGATTCTGTCCATTTACTTTCTACTCCCTGTCAGATCATGTCAGGAAACATTTTCACTGCCTCTGCATTGTGTGTGTGTGTTTTTGGGTGTGTGTGTGTGTGTGTGTGTGTGTGTGTGTGTGTGTGTGTGTGTGTGTGTGTGTGTGTGTGTGTGTGTGTGTGTGTGTGTGTGTGTGTGTGTGTGTGTGTGTGTGTGTGTGTGTGTGTGTGCGTCTGCGTGTCTGTGTGTCTGTGTGTCTGTGTGTGGGATTTGCCAGTGACAATGATCAATGATTGGAGCCATTTTCTTGGAGTGACCAAATAGATGGAATATAATTTCCTTATTCTTGTCACAGTGCACTCTCAAATGTATGTCAATGGATGTGCGTGGTGGGTAGTATTTGTATTTTTGCGAGTTATCGGCTAAAACACTTTTCTGGTGATGCAGATGCACTACTGATACTTATTTTACAATATATAATTCTAATATAATATAATTCTCCTAGCAGTTGACTCTCTTAACCAAAACAGCTTACAGCTACTTGGATAAAGAGACAGCCGCCCTGGAGCAATGCAGGCTTGCTGTAGGCCTACTTGCCATGATTCAGGCCATTTCAGCAATGGATAAGGGTACAGGCTCTAGTATGGGCTAAACTGTCCATTCTGTACCTCTGTACATCGTTTGTACATCTGACCCTGAATTTCAAGTGGTACCTATTTCACAGTGTATAGTACATCACATAATCTACCTTTTTTAACCTCATAGCCTACCACTGTAACACACTTCGTGACAGTCTTGTCTGTGAATAGTGATGCACACTATAAATGCATTTTATTTACTTACTTTTAAAGCATAGTTACTAATAGAAAAATGGGACAGTGGCTGTACAGGACATGCTTACGGGAACTTCAGCCATTGATGAGATGAGAGTAGGCTACAGGCTCTCCTTGGCTGTATAGGCTGTATATACTATACCAGTACAAGTAGGGCTGCACGATTATGGAAAAAATCATAATCACGATTATTTTGGTCAAAATCATAATCACGATTATTAATCACGATTATTGATTTTTGCAGATTTTTTTTGAAAATTATAACAAGATGAAATATAACCAAGAATGAATTACATACGGGATGAGCAAAATAAAATGAATTGTAATAAAACTTCAGTGGACGGATTTCTGGCCAGAAACACTAGCCTGTCAGTATGTTCTGGATTCAAGGACGCTCTCTAAAATAGGTCACTATTGCCACGATTAAATCACGATTAAAATCATGAGTTCGATTTCACTATTTTATCACGATTTTGATTATTTTTCGATTAATTGTGCAGCCCTAAGTACAAGTTAGCCTTCACATTACAGTAGCTACTGCACATACTGTCATGCCCAGTTATTGCAGTAGAGCTTACCCTGAATTGTACATGACTGCACCCACACAGACAGGGGGCACACAGCCCACACATATGAACATGGTCTAGTGGGGAGACACTGCTGTGTGCTAGCTGGCCTGGAACTCTCCCATGGGTGCTTTTGGCAGCTGTTGTTTGCTTCTAACTTCCTTGTGAATGACAGAGAACTGACTGGCTGTGTCATGACCGCCCACGAGAGCCGTTGTTTGGGGAGACATTTACAGTATAATACTCACACTGACCTCCCCTTCAGTGCTTACTGTCACACAGGGAGGAAAAGTGATACGAATGGATTGGAGTCAATGAGAGGAGTTAGCGGCTGCACTATAGCAGAACTAGTGGTGTTCGCAGGGTTTCTTTCTTGTGTTTTTTTAGTAGCCCCATAATGCACACCGTTTTGCCAGTGGAACGCTATATTAGTCTTTGAAAAGTTTTACTACCACAGCACTGCACTACTATGGCATTACACAGTGCTGTTAGTAATGCATTACAACTTGGCCCTTGTCATTTTGCTAATAGCAAATTTATAACAGGGGACATGTCTTAAGGGGTTTATATTTTTTCCCCTTAATTAGGATAGGACAGTGAGGGGATGGCAGGAGATGAGTGGGAGAGAGAGATGGGTATGGGTGGGGGAAAAGACCCGCGCCGGATTCGAACCTGGGCAACTCCTCATGGGCAGCTGGGCCCGATCATGGCACTGTGTCTTAGTGCACTACATCACGACAACACCTCCAAGGGTTCCTTTATTTTTTCCCCGCATTTTTTGGAAGGGACATGAGAAAGACATAATGTTCCTGATGACCACTAGCACAGTCAGCCAGAGAAATGGATCTAAATATCCCCAAAATACCAATGCGGTCTGCTGGGTGACAAATTCAGATAATTAAACCCTGTCCTGTGTACTTCATAAGATATATGAATTCATTTTTTCTGCTTCTCCCTACTCTCTTTCTTTCTCTCTGCCTCTCCTCCCCCGTCTCCCCCTTCTCTGTCTATCTGTCTGCCTGTCTTTGTGTATCTCTCATTCTCTCTGTCTTTCATGTTACAGGTGTGATGGTGCAGTTCCCAAGATTTTTGGGCTATTCCCACATGACCTTTGAGCCCCTGAAGAACTCTTACCAGACCTTTCAAATCACTGTTCAGTTCAAGGTAAATCAGCTGGTACAGTACCGTGCACAGTCATGTTCTAAATAACCATGTTACACACAGCTAATGATTTCTGCTTGTGTGTGTGTGTGTGTGTGTGTGTGTGTGTGTGTGTGTGTGTGTGTGTGTGTGTGTGTGTGTGTGTGTGTGTGTGTGTGTGTGTGTGTGTGTGTGTGTGTGTGTGTGTGTGTGTAACTGGCAGGCTGAGTCTGAGGATGGCCTTCTGCTGTACTGTGGGGAGAATGAGCACGGTCGCGGAGACTTCATCTCCATCTCCTTGATCAGGGGAAGAGTGCACTACAGGTGGGACAGTAACACAAAAACATGAACATTAACCCTTTGAGGAGTACCATCACATGTATCTGATTAGAATTTTGTTCTCATCATGATGTCATAAGGACTTTTAACACAGTGTTTTATGGGAACTGTGGAATGTTCTGGTAAAATTCTAGAAGAACTGGAAGAAATTGTAGAGGAAGGGTTAAAATACCTAGTGTATATTTTTATGGGCTTTTTTTCTTCTATTTTGGATATAACGGTGAAAATCCTGACAAGAAATGAGTGGGAGAGAGAGAAAAGATGGGTTTGAGAAATTACCCAGACTCGAACCCAGGTCCTCATAGGTGTGCAAGCCCATTCATGGCACAGTGCATTAGCGTGATGTGCCACTTCACCCTTGCTAAACAAGAACTAGTGATGCAACATATGGACAATTATACAAAGCACTTAAAGCAGCACTAAGTAGTTTACCAACTAAATACACATACCCGTACAGTAATTTACAACCATTTTATTGGTTCATTCTTTTGTAACTCTGTTGGAAGTCATTGTCTAACTAGCTTTGGTACCATCCACGTAGGCTAACCCATGAGGAAGGTTTAGAACAGTTCAGCCTCTGTCTGTACGTAGTTTTCTATGAGTGACATTTCCTCTTGCAACCTATACTGTATTAGCCTGGGAAATCCCATGCTGCTTTGCACAATCTTTCCGATCTGAAAGACATACTGTATGTCACTTGTGATATGGTCTGGTGTGAACCAGGCAAGTGCTGTAGCTTCTTAGTCTCCCTTAACTGCTACATATGCTATCTGTGTACCATTTCAGCTTCAGCTAGATTAAACATTTCTGCTCCATAAACTGACATCACTCATAAATTGAAAGCGCAGCACAGGCTTGTGGTGGCTAATTTAAACTATTCGCCATTTTAATGTCAACATTTGCAGTCTGAGCTGCCGTTGAACTCCCGCTGCACTCAATTTCATATAAACCATTGAACATTTGCAGTGAAATATTATTAAATTATATAGATCTTTATGGGATTGCAAGCCCACTTATTGCTGGTGTATTCCGGTAACATTTCATACAAATGTAAAACATGCAATGTTTGTGAACCATTGCACAAATGTCCCCTATATGATCTATGTAGAGACCAATGTATGACATCCCACGAATCCCATTCTTGTGATCTATGTAGACACTTCATGTCTCTTCATTATGATAACTTAACTATCTTTCGTGTGGGTGTGGGTCAGATTATGATAACTAACGGTATGGGGCAGTCGTGGGCTAGTGACTAGGGAGTTGGACAGTAGATCACAGGGTTGTAGGTTCAATCCAAACAAACAAAAAAGCGGCAGCTAAGTGTAATGTAATGTAATGTTATGTAAGTTAGTATGCTGTGGTGCCAGGTCATGATATGTAGTGGGGATGGGTCATGCTATAATGCGATAATAGATAACTGTCTGCTGGCCCTACCGTGGCGCAAATGGTAGGGCGCTCGTTTGCTATGCGGCCATCCCGGGTCCTTTGCCGACCCTTCCCCATCTCTCTCTGCACACTCACTTCCTGTCACTAGTTTCACTGTCCTGTCAAATAAAGGCAATAACCTCCCCCCCAATAAAATAGATAACTGTCTGCTGTGTGTTGGTGATGGGTGGGGTTATAATAACCGCCTGTTTTCTGTGGTGGTGGTGGTGGTGTTGTGTTCGTTAGGTTCAACTGTGGCACGGGTTCGGCCCAGATCCAGAGCGAGAGCAGGGTGTCACTGGGCCAGTGGCACACCGTCACCATCTTCAGGGACGGCCTCTCCGGATGGCTCAGGATGGACAATGACACGCCCGTCTCCGGACGCTCACCGGTGAGGTCACACTTGTAAACAATTAAACAAACAAACTCACAATACAAACACACACACAAACAACCAAACCATTTGCTATTGCACACCTCCAAAATCACCACCAAATCACAGCTCACAGCAGCACACACACACAGTGAACTTCAGATGGCTGACAACATGCCTGTCTCTGCAACATGATCTCGAACGAATTGCGTCTCATTTCTCACGCAAACCAAAAACTGAAATTGCGTCGCATTTACGACGCATTCTCTTTGACACACATGCGCAGTGGTCATGCAGCTGTCCGTGACAGGTTAGGTTTAGGGAAAGTTTTGGTCAGGGCACAAATTTAAAACTCAGAAACGTGGCATTACTGACAGGTTAGGTTTAGGGATGGTTTTGGGAAGGGCACAGTTGTAAAACTACGAAACATTGCATTACTGACAGGTTAGGTTTAGGGATGGTTTTGGGAAGGGCACAGCTAGACCAATCAGAAGTTACCTATGTGCTCTAGACAGCAGGGAATGCGTCGGAATATGTACACAATCTTGGATGTTGGTTTGTGTGAGAAATGAGACACAATTTTTCGAGATCAGGCTCGTCTCTGGACGCTCACAGGTGAGGTCAAACCTTTAAACAAACAAACACACAGACCGACCCAAACAACCAAACCCTTTGCTATTGCACACCTTACCAAATCACTGCTCACAGCAGCACACACACACAATGAACTTCAGATGGACTCCAGCTGCTCACTGGTGAGGTCAAACGTGTATACAAATAACACACAAACAAACAAACAGACACAAACAAACAAACGAACAAACCATTTGCTATTGTGATTACATGCCACACCTCACCAAATCACATGACACATTTTACACAACAAAACTGACCTCTGCATGGTAAGGCAATAAAACCGATCCAAAAGTAGTTGTACTAAATGAAACATGGCGAAATGTAGATATAATAAAGAAATGGCACTGTAATGAAAGTGTTGTAACACATTCGGAGCACTTTGACTTCAATGCATTGATATCTTCACACTAGGTCCCCCCTTTCCCCCTGCAAGAGGGGGAGGTGGGATGGGAACTACAGTAGGAGTTAAGTAGTTTTGGATCAGTTAACTAGTCATGCATGGGTGTTAAAAAGGTAACATGTACACTGTAGATCAATTTAGTCACTTCTAACTTAAAGGTGCACGGTAGGACTTACCTTATACACAAATACTTACCAGCGCCATCAAATTCTAAGTTCATTATGACTGAGAAACTTACATTTTTCATACATGAAAAGGGGGATTTCTCCATTGTCCCCCATTTTGAATTTCCAGAAATAGACATTTTTGCCTGCAAAACTTACTGTACTTCTTCATACAAACAAATATTTGTTCATTAATTAGTAAATGTTCATGAAAAGATCAAATTTGGCTGTAGAGTTGCTGACTATGGCCATGTCCGAAGACGACATAGGTCAGGATGAACTCATCTCAGGTCAGAGAAGAACATGCTTTATTTTTGCTTTATTCTTTTTTATCTCAGGTCAGAGAAGAACATGCTTTAAAGAGGGTACATCTAGGAAGGAGAGTTCTGTTTTTACAGTATCAAATTTGAAAACATTTCAGATGCACAGCGCAAGCAAGGCCAAGAACAGTAGTGGATGGCTTTGTATCAAAGAAACAAAACGAAAACTACATACACTCTAAAATCTAGACCCTTCAGCAATTAACATGTTCAAAGTTCATCAAAACCAAGAAGAAAAGTCTGTGTTGTAGTAAGTGGGAAAAAAAACAAAAAACAAAACAAAACAAAAAAGACCACTACAGGCAGTTAGGCAATTACACATGCTGCTGAAGACTCTCCGGGTCCAACAGAAAGAGAAAGAATGGATTTAATTTGCTCCTTGAAAATAAAATGGATGCTAGCTACATTTACTGAAGACAATGCAGTGCCTTGAAGCTGGCCAAGGTCAAACACATTAAGACGTTTACTCATGGCTACATTCATATTCTTGTGGCATTACATCTATCAAACGTACACACTGTAGGAATGTGTTCAAGTGTGAAATTGTCTGCATTATTTTGATACTGGTAGGAGTTTGCAATTCATCAACAACACAGCAGAGATGCAACGCAATATATGAGGATATGGAGGACTTGGAAGAGATACACCTACTAAGTACACAGTATGATTAACTTATTTAGCTGCTCTCCTCTCCTACAGGGGGAGTTGTGGCCTTATGTTGAGGGCAGTGGTGAGCAAAGGACCAAATGGCCCAGGCAATTTGCGTTTGTAATAACAAATGATGTACGGCAACACAACCAGTGGTGTAGTCTACTTTGTTATGGTGGGTATATTGATATTTTTTTGAAGTGGGTATACTGTATATATTTGTGCTATTCAAAACAATGGATCAATCAATTTTAAGTGGGTATACTGAGATCCCTGAAATGTAGAAGTGGGTGTACTCCGTATACCCGCATTCTACGTAGACTACACCACTGGACACAACTATTTCATTCTTTCACACTTTAAAGGGGCTCCAGGTATGATTAAAAGTCTAATTAATAACCGTCCAGAGTCAGCCGATGGTTATGTGTATCTTAAGTAAGTGAACAATGACTTGAACAATGAAGCAATATTTCAATCTTCTTTATATCGTCCTGTCATAGTTGAAGTACACCAAGATAATCTTCAGTGCATTGATATGTCCTATGTACTGCACATTTCCACAAACTTGATTCTGTAGCCACCATGAGGCTGTAATGCACTGCAACTGTTAAAGGACATTTTATGCATAAACGCGACATGTGGATAATCAAAATAAAAACTCCATTGTGACAGGTGCCTAAAAAAGGGATCTTTTTTTCAATCCAGAGTTTCTAAAAATATCCACCTATGTGTAAACAGCTTCTAAGATTATCACATGTATCTGAAATTGTTATTTTACTAGAATACGACAACCCCGTAATTTATATACAAAACATGAATGGGCATCTGAATTTTTCAGCACCTTTGGTCCCTGGAAAAAAAAAGTCGTCCTCTGTATCATGTCAGTATCAATATCGTCTTCAATATCGTCCTCTCATAGGGGCAGTACACCAAGATCACCTTCCGCACCCCGCTGCACCTGGGTGGGGCGCCCAGCGTGTACTGGCTGGTGCGGTCGGTGGGCACCAACCGTGGCTTCCAGGGCTGCGTACAGCTCCTCAACGTCAACGGCAAGATGGTGGACCTACGCCCCTGGCCCCTGGGCAACGCACTGAGTGGCGCTGATGTGGGTGAGTAGTCTGATGACTGACACACACACACACACACACACACACACACACACACACACACACACACACACACACACACACACACACACACACACACACACACACACACACTGAGGTAACTGAGGTGCTCCTGTGCAGTACGCCACTCACAAGATTCACGCAGGACTTACAGTACATTATCACTGGACGTCTGTGTTTCTCTGAAATTACGGACATGGCACATTTGGACTGGACTAAGAACTCAGATCTGCCCTACAAAGCAAAAAGGCAGTAACTGCACAGAGGTCAAAACTGAGTCAGTTGACTTTAAAATGATACTGCAATCCAGTTTAAATGTTTTTTGGGAGATTATGTGGCATGTGACATTTTTGTTTAAGCAATATGACCCGAGTGGGAGGGATGATGTGCACTGACATCCTCCCTGGTGTGGTTCGGCCATAGGCACGAAGCCGAAGGCTGAGTGCCGTCGGCAATCACACCAGGGAGGATGTCAGTGCACATCATCCCGACCACGAGGGTCATATTGCTTTTATACAATAGTTCATTTGCCAACAAAATACCAGAATAAATGTTCGAATTCGTGTTTATTAGTTACCTTAATCATACTTTGTTTACCTGCTCCGCTAAGCAAAGTAGTTCCGAATTGATTGTATGGTTGCTATGCAATGACGAGCTGACAAGCTGACAGCGCCAGCGCGCAAAGTTCCATGAAACGGTGTGAAGTGCATTTCTGTGTGGACTGCTACTGGGCTTCGCTTAGCCTACTAAAATGATGCATGATAAATGAAAACACTGTGCAACTTCAACATTTTAGTTAGATGCCTATTTTATAAGCCTTTTTCAGCCGATATTGATTTTCATATTTTTGTGGACCGCAAACTTGCTGCTAGCTGCGTAAAGACACCCCCCCTCGTCCTTTCCTCTCCAGTGCCGCATGAGATCCGAGCGCTGTTCTCACACGCACAACCACACAAATCAATCCCTTGTAGGCCTATGATACCCCGATATCTGCTAAAGTTTAGGCTACTGCAGGCTACAACTTTGTTGCTGAAACACTTTCTCATGCAAACGTCTGATGTGGGTGCGAACCCGAGAAAGGGGTTCGCGTTTTCCCTCCTAAACGAAAAGGCAACTCATTCCAGTTCCAAGCGGCCATGATTTTAAATCGCATGGCACACGGTAGGCTATCTTGCTTCCAGATGCCCACTTTGTAGCCTATTAATTTGCACGTGGTGGACGGCAATTGCTGATAGCCTGGGCTATATTTTTAAGAGCATCTCTTCCTCGTCATTCCCTCTCCCGCAGCACAAATGAGATCCGATTATAGCGGTTCTCATACACTGCAGTAGACTGACATAGCCTTTCTGTCTCTGTGTCAAAAAAGTGTCCGTTGTCTCGCATATCCCCCGTTTGAAACTATCTTAATATTTAAAGTAGGCTACATGTTAGATTGCCTTCAAAAGACTACGAAATAGCGGCCGCAGAGGTCTGCCAACTGCCCAGACAACTGCACTAGAATCAGATAACTTCTTTCCTCTCTGCCAGAATCCAGCTACCAACTGGGATAGCCTACGCTCTCTGTCATGCGGGCGTGCGTGCGCCCAACTTAGTCCAGCATAGAACAATGGAATAGAATGATGGTGAGTTCAAACTACGCGGCCCTGGTTACATTCACTTTCTACGCAGTAGACTATGAGATAGAATGATGGCGAGTTCAAAATGCGCGGCCCTGGTTACATTCTATCTACGGCGGAGTGATTATTAGGTGTGATGAGTCTCCGAGGATGATGTCCACCTAGACATCATCCTCCTTACCGACGCGTAGAATGCCAGTAGAACGCGTCTCATCCAATCAGATATCGCAAAATAAATTGACCGGATCTAACTATTGTATAATACTTTATATTACCACCATTTTTGAAGATCAATCATTTTATTTAACTTTAGACTTTGATATATATGACATTAAAGTCATAGTAACTCTTTTTAAACAGCAATGCAGTTACTGCCTTTTTGCTTTGTAGGGCAGAGATATTCTCTGCAATTATTCCGAATAACCACTGGTCCATAGGATAAAAGTTTGTCATTTACCCCGTCCCTGTCCCCTGTCCCTGTCCCTGTCACTTTTTACATTTTGTCTGGCTGAGTGTTAAAGGGAATAATAGGAATAATAATTGGGAATAATGTGAGGAGCCATGGCCAGATCCTTACAACACACACGCACACACGCAAAACACACACACACACACACGCACACATGCAAAAGACACACACGCACACATGCAAAAGACACACGCACACACACACACACACACACACACACACAAGCACACACACGCACGCACGCACGCACACACACACACACACACACACACACACACACACACACACACACACACACACACACACACACACACACACACACACACACACACACACACACACAGTGCTCAGTATGCACATCCTAGTTCCCTGTCTCCTTCACAACTGCCACTCAGCCAACCTTGCTCTCTAAAGGAAAATTGCCCTTACAGAGTGGAAAACAGTAATTATCAGCAGCCCTAACAGTGACAACAAAGAGGAGCGAGAGGACCAGAAATCACTGTGATGATGCCACCCACTTGTGTTCTCCAGACAGACCAATCATTGTAAATATGAACAGCTCTTTTCCAAAGCGCCATAAAAGCCATTCAAATGCAATGGATGTACAGTACATGCAAAAATGCAATGGATATATAGCGTTTTGGAAAAAGGCTTTTCATATGCAATCTGCAATCTGCTCCAAAAGACCTCTTCTTCTCACAAGTGTTTATGTGTTTGTTATTATTTGCTTTGAATTTACAACACATTTCATTTTTTTATTTCTTGTCATTTGGGTCTGCCAGAGCTTGCCGGGTCATAATCCACAGTTTGCATGACCGAGTTATCTACTACAGTGATTCTCAACTGGTGGGTCAGGACCCTGGGTGGGTCGCGGAGCTGTGATGCAATGCACTAAAAATGACTATGATGTCGAAGACAGAGTGAAACATGGTTAATAGGCCTTTTCCTCTCCACTACTTTATAAGACACATTGTATATCAGCATACAATGCAAATAATATTGCATATTATGAAATGCATGCTAATTATTATTGGAAGAATCTAAAGGTGCGACACAGTTTGGGTCACAACGGATTGACCACGGGAAATTGTGGGTCTCAAGACTATTCCAGTTGAGAACCACTGATCTACTGTATTGTGAGGTTATTGGAAGAGCACAGATGTTTTCAAAGGCTCCATATAGTCTTGTGGGAGAGAGGAAGAAAACATACTTCATGTACTGTAGGACATATACTTACACAGTATTTCTTTATTGTACGCCGCAGATCTTGTCACTATTGCTTTCTACCTAGAGTAGGTTAAGGCAGTGTTGACAAATAGGGCTACTACAGTGTATGTTCAAGATGTCTGTGGCGATGAGGTCAGGGAAACAGACATTTTATTTAAGACATATCACAGAGAAAAGTGAACAAAAACATGTAACTTCATGTAAGACATATTACGATACGCACAGGGTATGCTCACACCTGAATGGTTTACCTTGGTATCCATTAATACAAGAAAAATGTGCAGCTGACGAGCGAAGTGCCTGCATTCGTTTTCCCTGGTCTTGACTGGCACTTGAAATAAGACGCTCTGCGATACATAAAGGAACTTATGTTGGATAGAAATTGTCTGTCAAAGCAAAGGAAGGCCATGAACTGAATTTCAGATAGACAAAATAATAGATTAAAAGAGTCTTTTATGAGTGGCATGGATTGGGTATGCTTGGTCTTCCAGGTACAGTTTATTCCTTTTCTCAGAATCACAGTGCAGACTTGTAAGATTGTTGACCTCAGTCCAATTTAGTGTGTGGCAGGCAAGCATGCAGTATGAGGACCAATGCCGAGTATGGCCTTTTGCCAACACACTGCTACAGTGCGAGTGTGTTCTTTTTTCCAGGAAAGACGTCAATAGTGACTGATGAGGAGGGCACTCTATGAACAGAGCTGACCTGACCTCAAACGACTGGAGTACTGTAGCCCCAGAATACACGCCACGCCATTCCGCCAGTGAAACGCTGTAATAGTCTTTGAAAAGTTTTACTACCATAGCACTACACTACTATGATATAAGGCTATACAGATACTTTGGTAATACATCACAAAGTGGTCCTTGTCATTGTGGTGAATGCAAATGTATAATAAGGGCCATGCCGTAACAGCTGAACCTTTATTTTGTCCAGAGATCAACAGCAAGCCATCAAAGACAGCCACAGACAATACACCACTTTTGTCACTTAGAGTTGAAGGAAATGAAATAGGAAAATCTATATGAAAACCCAAGGTAATATTGCTTTCAGCCTTAACTTTGCAGGGAAATGCCACTACAGACAAATGTGTGTCTAACTAATCATTTAACCACCAAGCTGTTCTGTGTGACAAAGTGAACAATCTTGTCAACCCAATTCTTCCGCAGTATTTTCATTCTTGTGTCTTTGTTTGGCCCCATTTCCCCCGTGTGAGGTGAATGCAGAAGTGCTCACTTTGACAAGGTGAAGAGGAAAAGTTTGCTACCAGATATGTACTGTACTACATTACATAGTTCTTCTGTGTTTTCGTTCTCGGCTCATCTTTTGTGCCATTCTCTATGCCAGGCAAATGCAACGATGGCATGTGCAACAAAACTAGAAATGAGTTTAACTGTTAAACATGCAACTTGCAAGTAACTTAAGCAGTATTTGAAATCTTGTGTCATTGTTTGCGCCACTCTCCATGCCAGGCAAATGTAGTAATGGCTGCTGTGACAAAATGAGCTACAAATTAGTTTTTCCACCAAGTGCTTTTACTTCTTGTGTTATTGTTTGTGCCATTCTGTATGCCAAGCACATGCAGCATTGCTGTATACGTATGTGATGACTTGACCCCAAGAGGAAAGTTTAACAACCGAGTACTTGTGTCATTGTTTGCCGTTTCTCTCTGCCAGGCGAAATGTTATATAATCAATAAAACCTGGAGCTCGGCATTCGAGTGCTCGCTTACATGTCGTGTCGTGTGGTACTTCAACACTCCCATAACAGAAGTGACGTGGTTGAGAAAATGAACAGGGGAAGAAAATAACATTGTTTTCATTACCTCCGCCATGGAGATTATGTTTTTGGTCGCGTTGGTTGGTTTGTTTGTCTGTTTGCTTGTTTGTTTGTCTGTCAGCAGGATAACTCAAAGATGTATGAGTTAATTATGCGCCAGTGACCCCATGACCTTGGCAGAGGTTTGCACTCTCTGAGTGCTTCTAGTTTCCTATGTTATTGTTTGGCTGGCATCATCCTCTATGCCAGGCAAATGCAGCGGTGCTGTGTATGATGAGACTAACAAGAGAAATGTTTTACAAGCAAATGCTCAAGAATTATTTTGCAATTCTTTTGTCATGTTTTGTGCCATCTTCTCTGCCAGACAAATACAACGATGGCATGTGTGGTGAGAAGAACAGGGCCGGCTGTGGCCCAATGGTTAGAGAGGTGGTCTTAAGATTAAATTGCAGGTGCAAATCCCACCCTCACCCTCCCTACACCTCTAGCCATGCAGACAACTAACCCCACATTGCTCCAGGGACTGTAACCAATACTCTGTAAAAAATAACTGTAAGACGCTTTAGATGAAAGCGTCAGTTACATGTAATGTAATGTAGTGAACAAAAGAAAAGTTACTGAAGTCTTTTTTTCATTTCTTGTGTCATTGTTTGCCACGTGTCCTCCATGCCAGGCGAGTGCAGTGCTGGGGTGTGTGACGAGGTGACCTGTGCCAACGGCGGGCTGTGCTTTGCCAACCGTGCCGACGACTTCATCTGCCTGTGCCCGCTCGGCTTCAGGGGGCAGCTCTGCGAGGAGAGTGAGTGGTGCCAAACACAGAAACAACAACCATAACAATGATATCAGCAACAATGACAAACAACAACAAATTAGACTGTATCGTACATATGCACACAAGCACATAAAGCACATACACAGACATACACACAATGTTATACCCAGACTTGCACACTCCCAAACTGTCAAAACTCATACGCACATTTTATCCATGATACTCGAAAGTTGACGCCAAAAATCTGAACTCACTTTCTGACCCTCCATTTTTGGTGAGACCTTGTGGTCATATGCTAGCACCCCCTGACCACAGTTCTCTCCATGATCCTACATGCACCACCTTCAATGTGAAAAAACGACCATAGGTGTTCAGGCCCGTAGCCAGCATTGTGGTGGGGGGGGATCTTTTCCCCCCGAAAGTGGACTTTATTTGGCTCCCTGCTCCAATGTTTCCCAAATACACGAGCACACTAAAAATAGGCCTATTTAAATTTAGACATACTTGATTCATTATAAGTTTGTCGCAAGTCTGTTGTTGCTGTCCTTAATTATTATGCTGTCCTAATTTGTCTGTTGCTCCTCACTCTTAACATAAATGGACATGAATTACTTCAAATGAGCTATCTCCCCACATAGTGTCGGCCCAGTGTTGGCTCAGTTACTGCTATCTGACAGTTATTGTCTATGAAATGGCCTTCCAGTCAAAGTGGGATGCAAAGTAGTTGGGGGGTTCGAGTGGGGGTGGGGGATGGGAGGGGGGTTCGAACGAACCCCTCGAACCCCCCCTGGCTACGGGCCTGGGTGTTACTGACCATGGCCGTTTCCTCTGTCCATCCTTCATTAGGTTTCCTGCTGGCTCTGCCCCTCTTCAACGAGACCATGCGCTCGTACGCTAGCGCCCCCTGGCCCCAGTCCTTCCACAGCTACCTGTCCTTCATGGAGTTCGAGCTGGTCTTCCAGCCCGCCCTGGAGGACGGCACCCTGCTCTACAGCCACGACAAGCTCAGCAGGGACTTCCTGGCCATCCTACTGGTGGACGGATACGTGGAGTTCCGCTTCGACTGCGGCTCTGGAGCGACTGTCATCAGGTGAGAGGAGAGAGAGAGAGAGAGAGAGAGAGAGAGAGAGAGAGAGAGAGAGAGAGAGAGAGAGAGAGAGAGAGAAAGAAGTAATTGCTATAACATTGTGGAAATTGCTGGCAGTATTTAGACTAATACTTTATATATAGTCAATGTTTAATGTTTGTATTGATGGCTCCATCTTCTCAATGCATGTTGGACATGAATGCCAAACTGTCAGTCATTTTACATAAGACTCCAATTCCAACGTAAATCAATTCTTAAGTCAAAACATGACAGAAGACCCATGTCTGTAATGTGATTTCCTTTTAATATTAGAATAGGGTTGACATTTAGCCACTAATACTGTACGTGCCTAATTACTGCCTGGATAAGTGCCTTACAGTATAAGACATGTTAAGGACCTACAAGCGCCTGATTACGATTATATGGATAGCATGGGCCTTACTGGCAGTGAACAAGAAATTTGTGAATACATGCCTAACAAATGATCAGGTTTGCTTATAAGTCACTTATACAGACAGTAGGCATTAGTGCCTAACACGTGAACCTTAAAACAAAGTCTTACCACATTTTTCACCACAGGAGTGAGGAGGCCATTTCCATGAACGCCTGGCATGAGGTGCGAGTGTCCCGGACAGCAAAGAGCGGCATCCTGCAAGTGGACAACCAAAATCCAACTGAAGGCAAAGCTGAAGTAGGCATACACAGTACACAATACACGATGGGGGATAGTCAATATGATGAAATTAGGGCTTTTTATGCCTTAATTGACAGGACAGTATGAGATGCTGACAGGAAGCGAGTGGGAGAGAGAGACGGGGGAGGATTGGGAAATGACCCCGTCCAGACTCGAACCGGGGTCCCCCTGGGCATGGAAGCCCAAATGTAGGGGGCTTAACACGTTGTGCCACAGCGCCCCCACCCCTCATTTTCTCATTTCCATTCGGGATGTTGAATGGGGAACATCATCACATGATTGCATGACAGGGGTGGACAACGCCCCTTATGAGCAACTCATGAATGATCTTAGGAGCTGTGCACGGCTGCTCATGTACGATGATGTTTGGGAAACAGGCATAGGAAATCTAAGAATGTTCGTAGAATCCATCGTTAACATTGTACTTACGCCTAAAATCCATCGTTATCGGGAAATGCACCCGTGCCTGCACCGAACCCAGGTTTTTTCACTAACACCAAAAGAGCCAGGCCTGTTGGTATGGCAGCCAGAGCACACCCACAACCTTGGTAATGGCACTACACATTAAGGGTGGGTATTTGCAACCAACCAATGATACAGATCCTGATACAGGGTTCAGAAACGATGTGATGCATGTGCATTCCCCAAAATGGTTTTCACAGCGATATATATCCCGATATTTTACGCTTTTTTTGTTTTTATTCTTTTTTTTAACATTTTTAAGAAAACAGTACCACTGTAGTTACACTTTAGTACCAACAGTTCCACTGTAGTGGATGTAAACATGGCCTTCACAAAGCCGTTGGGCTACTGCATATCAACGAGCAACTGTCTGTCAGATGCAGTTTCAGTAACTTGATAAACGAATTGTTTGTCCCGACAAATGTCATCCTCTTGTACCAACTTTTATCCCAACTGAGTCCAGAGAGCCAGGCTTGTTGGTATGGCAGTCAGAGCACACACCCACACCACCCTGGTGATGGTGCAACTCCCTTCACACAGACACACAGCATTGATTTCACATTTCGCTGTTCCGCCTCTATCCATTTAGCAGTGCAGCAGCAGCATCCCTGAGAACTGCAGCTGATCAGTTACTCTCAGATCATGATCTAAGCAATGCCTCTCATTTGCACAAATTTGTGTCAGCCCCACATCTAAGAGCATCACTTTAAAATCTCAAGGTTTCATATTTTTTTGTTTTTAATGAAGACGTTAGTTGCACAGATCTCATTTATGGAGTTTTGTATTTTCAAATTCGTCCTACGTACTTGTGTTGTTGAGTTAATGTTTGTTATCTTATAGCATCGGTGCGGGTGTTGCAACAGCACGGCAAAACCACTGCACTTGAATACCCTCCACCCCTAAAACATTTATATAACCAAAGTTGGTATGCAGTCCAACATTCAGTACTGGACCATAGTGATGTTTTGCAGAGGTCCAGACAGCAGTGATTTCTAATCCACTACCATGTAGGTCTCTTCACTGCACCTTCACACATACACTAGATGTTTATGAATGACATTTTTTTAAATGTTGAAAATGGGCAAAGTGAACTTTAAAACCTCCATAAATACTCTAGAGCAGTGTAATTATCAACAACTTTCATAACAATCATTCTTCTTCACTGCTGCTGAAGCTACAGGTGGCTATTATGTGCACTTATTTCCAAATGTCAAGTTCTTTTTTTCATTTATAAAACAGATAGGTCTAGTTGAACTATTTACAAGCTTTTAGACTTGGAACCTGCATCCGATCCACAGCATAAAACTGAGGATGTCTGCAAGAGGAACCAGTGAACTCTTTTCAACTTGCAAAACTTGCCTTCCACTAAACACTCCAGCACAGGGGTGTCAAACTCATGTCAGTTCATGGGCCACATACGACCTATTTGATCTCAAGTGGGCCGGACCAGTAAGTTAAAATAATTGCGAAAGATCCCAAATTTCTGCTTCATATTGGAATTGCATTGTTAGTCAGTCTTCTCGAGGTGGATGACAGGTATTATCAGGGTATGAGGGTATATCAAGAGCATTGACTGTAAATAGCGACCAAAAAAGTATTAAAAGTATATTCAAGTATTGAAAACCTGAAATCACAGACAACTGCAGCAAATATTGTAATGGGCTAGAAAGTTGCTTCTTACTTTGCCATTTTTTTTCTGTACAAGTCTGGCGTTATATTGAACAATCTGTCGGGCTGCATCCCATCCCAGAGAATCCAGAGAATCTTCACTGCTCTGTTGTAATCATAGTACTCGTCTCATTCTCTCTGTCGCCCCCTATAGGGCGCCTTCACTCAGATCAAGTGCAGCTCGCCCATCTACATCGGTGGGGTGCCAGACTACACCATGGCCAAGAGCAGTGCCGGCCTCAGACGACCCTTCAGTGGCACCATTCAGAAGGTAGGCGATTTAGGTAATCAGTATCAATGAATGATGAATAATACAGAAATTAAGGTTTTGGCTGTGTGAAATATTACAGAACTGTACCAGAATTGGCAGTTTAACTGTAAACAGCTGTAGCTCTACTCTCTGTCTCCCGTTGACCTAGTGTGTCTTCAAAGACACCATGATGTAACCGATAAAATGTATGATGTACTGTATGTATCTCACCGTTTCCCCTCCTTGTCTTGTCCCCTTACTGTGACTCCACTGGACTCCGTTCGTTCAGCTGGTCCTTAACGACCGCAACATCCCGCTGACCAAGGACTTTGCGTACGGCGTGAACGTGGAGAACGCGGAGCACCCTTGCATGGACAACCCCTGTGCCAACGGAGGCACCTGCCGGCCCAAGTGGGACAGTTACGAGTGCGACTGCGCGCTGGGCTACGATGGCAAACACTGCCAGAAGGGTGAGGAGCACAGGTCACTCACTTTAGATGTATGGTCCTTATTCGGTCATTAAATATACTGTAGCTAAATGTGCTGCAAAAATTAACACTGCCACAAGGGTGATGAACACAAGTCGCTCAAGTTTTGACATAATGATCAGACGTAGATATTCGGTCCAAATTATGTGAAGGTGAAGATCAGGGTCAATGAAGTTCACCAATAGTGACAGCAAGCACGGCCAAAAGAATGAGGAAAACAAGTGTCTTGTTTCTAGACAGATGGAAACTGGTATATCTGGTACAGATGGAATTGCCGACAATCAAATCTCTGTTTTCTATTTATGTAACAATGAGTTTGTAACACAGAGGCTCTGTATGAAAGGGTTCACTATCAGACATTCAAATTAGGTCTAAATGGGGTCTAGGTCAACTATCAGACATTCAAATCAGGTCTAAATGGGGTCTCGGTCAAGGTCCATCAAATGTCTAATTGGCCTTCAAGAGAGGGTTTAGCTGTGTTTGACACTATTTGCTAGATTATATTAGATTGCATCAGATTTGATAAGCATGTTGTTTTTTTACATCTGTGTAAAAATGCAGGGTAGTGAAGGGTAGAAGCTAATAAAGCTCATGTCAGGTCATTTACTGTAACTTCATTTAAGTTTGTTAGTTTGTATTGTCCTTTATTTATCATCACTATCATTTATATGTTACTTTTCTCATGTGCATTTTCAGCGGGGCTGTTGAATACGATATGAATGCCAATATACAGTATATCAGTGAGTCATTGTGTGCACTCTTGCTTTAGTTGCTCCGCTTTCCTTCTTAATTTCTACCTCTGTCTCTGTTGTGTGCTTTCGCTGATCAGAATGTGGGAACTATTGCTTGAACAGTAAGTATAAACCCTGTCACTGTTTGTCTTTGTGCTTGGCTATAGCTGCTTTGTGTATAGAAAAGCTCATCTCGAGTTGTCGTAATGTAGAACTTGTCTTAGTGAAACTGGACTAGTCTCCTGTGGTAAAACATGACAAACGCTGCCCTCTAGTGGTTGGCTCTGGAAATTACAACAGCATCCTTTTGTGTGTTTTTTAAGCTGTGACAGAAGCAATCGAAATACCCCAGTTCACTGGCCGCAGCTATCTGACCTACGATGGCCGAGAGATCCTAAAAAGGTAACCTTCCATTTGATCAGTTGATTTGAATTATTGTTCTTGTGTGACTTGTGGGTTTTAATTCTTGTTTCTGCATCACCAAATAAATAAATAAACTAGAACAGAGTGCAAAGCTCCGTTAAGGCCATGGTGTCACTGATGCCATACATCTACACGCTGTGGAATCCTAACCCTATAATATAACTGACAAACATTTGACTATGCTACACCCTAAAATACACCCTAAGTCTTTCTGCCATTTTATTCTGTTTTTGTGGAGTTATAAACTGGAATGTCAAAAGTACCCCTATCCCACAATGGTGAAAAATCTTTAAAATCCTGGATCATGATCCGAATCACCACAAAAATGTAATCACTTGTTCTTTTTTGTCATTTCCAACAATTCCACAAAATTAAATCGAAGTCTGACAGACAAACAGACAAAAAACAAATGCGACCGTGAACATATAAAAAAATATAAATAAAAATAGCATGCCGCCAACCCTACAATATCCTACAGTGCCTGCTCCCCAGTGCCAAAAAACACCTGTAGAGGTGCCAGTCAGCCCACATGTCCATTTTCTGTACAGCCACCCTTAGGACAAGTTCATTGTATCATCGAACACCATTTGTCCTGCCCGAGTCAAAATAAATATACTCAGTGCTGACCTTCATGGTCAACAAGAGGACAGTGGTCACTTGTACAGTTCTGCTCTAGGTCACAGCCTTTGGAAGAGCATACACACACACACACACACACACACACACACACACACACACACACACACACACACACACACACACACACACACACACACACACACACACATGTACACACACACACACACACACACACACACACACACACACACACACACACACACACACACACACACACACACACACACACACACACACACAGGCACACACACAGGCATACACACATGCATGTACGCATGCACACAGACACACACACGGCCTGTTGAACTGCGTCTTTATCAAACTGCATTGATGCAAAGGCACAGCTATACACCCCCAACCCTATGGCAAGACAAATCACTGAACAAGCCAGCATGCAGTCTCCCCCCCTCTCTCTCTTTCAGTCCCTCTCTCTCTCTCTCTCTCTCTCTCTCTCTCTCTCTCTCTCTCTCTCTCTCTCTCTCTCTCTCTCTCTCTCTCTCTCTCTCTCTCTCTCTCTCTCTCTCTCTCCATGTCTTTTTGGGTGCATCTGCAAGTATGTGGAGCTGATTATGACATTTCTGTGTGTGTGTGTGTGTGTGTGTGTGTGTGTGTGTGTGTGTGTGTGTGTGTGTGTGTGTGTGTGTGTGTGTGTGTGTGTGTGTGTGTGTGTGTGTGTGTGTGTGTGTGTGTGTGCGTGCATGTGCGTGCATGTGTGTGTGTGTTGGTGTCCTCAGGGTGTCTGGTGTCAGGACCAATATGTTCATGCGCTTCAAGAGTTCGTCTAAAGACGGCCTGCTGCTGTGGCGAGGAGACATGAGGCCCAACAGTGACTACCTGTCCCTGGGCCTGCAGGATGGGGCACTGGTATTCAGGTATTCATATATCTTATTACCGTATATATCAGGATGGGGCACTAGTATTCAGGTATTCATATATCTTATTACCGTATATATCAAGATGGGGCACTAGTATTCAGGTATTCATATATCTTATTACCGTATATATCAGGATGGGGCACTAGTATTCAGGTATTCATATATCTTATTACCGTATATATCAGGATGGGGCACTAGTATTCAGGTATTCAGCACTGCTCTTATTTATATACCGTATATATCAAGATGGGGCACTAGTATTCAGGTATTCACCACTGATCTTATTTATTCATATATTTATATACCGTATATATCAAGAGGGGGGCACTAGTATTCAGGTATTCAGCACTGCTCTTTGTATTTGCTTTGTATTTGCTTGTGATGTTGGCTTGATTATGTCCTCTTTTGAAAGTCGCTTTGGTTATAAAGCGTCTGCCAAATGCAATGTAATGTAATGTAATTTAATGCTCTTATTTATATATCTTATTACCGTATATATCAAGATGGGGGACTGGTATTCAGGTTAGCACTACTCTTATTTACTATCTTTAATGATGTATTTACTTATGTCTTACTATACAGAGTCTTTATTTACATCTTATTATTGTATATATCAGGATGGGGCGCTGGTCTTCAGGTTAGCACTACTCTTATTTATACAGTATACCTTATGATACATAATCTTTCCTTAGTATATCGTATTATACATACTTGTTATTTACATCTCATTACTGTATATATCAGGATGGGGCGCTGGTCCTCAGGTTAGCACTACTCTTATTTAAATATCTTATTAATATCTATTAAAAAATCTTAAAATCTAAAATCTTAAAAAATACTATTTACGTACCTGTATTCAAGTATGTTACTGCATTATATTGGTGGCGATTATTTTTTTAAATCTCTTATTATGTAGCCTATTCATATTTCATTATTAAATAAATATGGTTAATATTTTATGTATACTTATATTATATAAATATATGATATACTGGTGAATATAATTTTAGCAAACTTTAATGATATCGTCCTTGTTGCCATGCTTACATTGTATGCTCACACTTCTGTAATTTCATTTTCATGTATTGTGTGTGTGTGTGTGTGTGTGTGTGTGTGTGTGTGTGTGTGTGTGTGTGTGTGTGTGTGTGTGTGTGTGTGTGTGTGTGTGTGTGTGTGTGTGTGTGTTTACAGCTACAACCTTGGCAGTGGCCCCACATCTGTCGTCCTCAACGGAACATTCAATGATGGCAGGTGGCACAGAGTCAAGGCAGTCAGGTCAGTGTTGCTTTCACTAATTTTGCAAATGTAGTGTTTTATAAATGTTAATGTTCAATTGGGGCTATCCCCTTGTAATAGCAGATATACAATTTTGTATAGACTACAAAATATTGAATGTTGTATCATGTAATATAGTCATTTGTAATCAGAAAATATATGCGATATAAAGCATACTACATATTCTGTGTACTCTACAGATTATTCCATACATTAAACCTTAAGGTCATACCAATATTTAGTATGTACTGTACTGTATGTGCTGTATTTACATTATGTTAGACCTGCATTTATACAGCTATCATGATCAATCCAATCGGACATAACCTGTTGGCTATGTTCCCCAACCTGTGGCTGTGGTGTGGTTTGCTTGTAGGGATGGTCAGTTTGGCAAGCTGACAGTGGACGACTACGGAGCTAAAACAGGAAGATCTCCAGGCAAGATGAGGCAACTCAATATCAACGGGCTCCTCTTTGTTGGTACGTAAACCCATGTGGTAGTGGTGTGGATTGGCACTGCCCTCACGATCCGATTCGATCACGATTTGGGAGGTAGCGATTCGATTCGATTCTATGCAATTCGATCCGATCCGATCTGATTCAATTCTACAATGCATTGCAATGCATTACATTTCTACTGAAAGCAAAGCAAATGTTTCATCAGTCAATACAAGTATTCAGATACTGAACAACAATGTATTGGCTGTTTTCTGTATCAGCCTGGATCAGTCTGTATCAGTCTTGCAATGCTTTGAAGTAGGCTACTTCTATTTCATTTAACATTCATTTGCTCCCGAAATATCCACGGAAGTAATTGAAACTTTAAAAAAAAATTGCAGCATCGATTCTGGAACTTGCCGCATTGAATTGGATCGTCCATGCCCCGCATTGTATTGGATCGCCGAATCGATCATTGTTGACACCACTACCACGCGGTCATGGAAAACCGCATACTCCTGTGTCACTATAGCAGATTCAGCAGGTGCGGTGCACCTAAATACAGCACCAATTTTGATAATCTTTGTGTGTGCACCACGATTTTGCATGTTAACTCATGCTCTAGACTACAACGCCCTGTGAGAGGTTGGGTTACAGATGGTTTTCCCATTGGCAAATACCGAGGTTGCTAACTGCTAACAACTACGCTTTCCATAAATGCACCCCTGCTTTTTTGTCTCGTTCCCCTCCACGACTTAAAGGGACACTGTGCAGGAAATGGTCAAAAAAGGTACTGCAACTATGCTGCTTATTGAAATTGGGCTGCCTATTGCCAAATTTGATCTTTACATTTACATGAAAGTTTACTAAGTGTTAAACAAATATTTTCATGTATGGTCCAAGTACAGTCATTTTTGCAGCTAAAAATGGCTATTTTTGGAAATTCAAAATGGCGGACCATGAAGAAGATCCCCCTTTTCATTTCCTTTGAGGGACACTGTGTGAGATTTTTAGTTGTTTATTTCCAGAATTCATGCTACCCATTCAATAATGTTACCCTTTTCATGAATACTTACCACCACCATACAATTCTAAGTATTCATTATGACTGGAAAAAATTGCATTTTTCATACATGAAAAGGGCGATCTTCTCCATGGTTCGCCATTTTGAATTCCTAGAAATAGACATTTTTAGCTGCAAAAATGACTGTACTTGGACCATACTAGAAAATATTAGTTTATTACTTAGTAAACTTTCATGAAAAGATCAAATTTGGCAATAGGCAACACAGTTTCAATAAGCAGCATAGTTGCAGTACCTTTTTTGACCATTTCCTGCACAGTGTACCTTTAACAACATTCGGAATGCACTAGCGTGTTGGAAACACGCCGTTTTATGACGCCAGTCTGGAAACCTCATACTCAACTCATGCATGTGCTCCAACATTCACCAATTGTGTAAAGTCTAATGAGAAATAAGGAGCTCACTAGATATATGGACATTAACCCTATCGCGCCGGATGCATCATATATATCTCATCAAATTCAAAGCCCTCTCCACGCTGACACACAAAAAAAATCCATCTCAAAAACATCCTGCGTGTCATTTCCAAACGTCCTGCAGTACACAGAAACCGCCACAAGAGAGCAGCGGTCAACAACAAGTTGATCACAGCTCGGCGAAAAATGCAAAAATGGAGTAGAAGCGGTTTCCCTGACCGACGCTGAGATATCGTCAAATTGCAAAAGGTTTGTGTACAAATTTCCTAAATATAACTCTACATCCTTTAATTTGAACACTTGCTTTGTGCAATTAATCAAGGAAGAGTTTATATTTTTACACCGTGTTGCAGAGAGATCGTGCTAAAACTGATGAAACATATAAGCACCATCCGGCGGTGGCAGGAAGTCAGCCATCAATGCATTTGCTCCATAGGGAAACTTACAAAGCATACCACGACGATCGTTTAACAAAACACACAAGTTGTTTTACTTCAAGACAAAGATATTGCCTTAAGAGACGGGTTTTACTTGCAATTTTGAAAATGTAATGCAAAATGTTGAAATTATGATCTCGTAAAAAATGCATTGAAGTGAATGGAGAAATGGTCCAATTGTAGTAATGGACCCATATATTCAAATTACACATCAAAAATGAATAATGATCTATATTACACTCATAAATAGGTTGGTAGGCATTCGATCAGCTATGTTTTTACATAGATTTAAAAAAATTACCCAACCAGGTTGTGGGAAATGTAAAATATGGTCCTGCTAAAACAAGGATAGGCTTAAAAAAAATGGCAGGATCTCACTAAATATTTAAAGATAATCCTAAAATTAAATTGTCTGACAACTTTTTTAAATTAAAAAAAAGTTGTAAATGCATTAAAAGTCATTTTTCAATGGTCATGAAATTGGAATTTCCATTCATTAAAAGCCTGATGCATCATATATGATGCATTAAATATCTCAGTGACCTTAACAAAATTTTGAATTTTTTTTTTACATTTCTTATAAGGGACCAATATTGAAGCAAATTCCAAAAAATTAGATTTTTCTCTCATTGCTTTCATGGTTCAGGTTTCACAGGGTTAAGTAGCTGAATGGAAAAAAATCATTCTTTTAAATAGTCCTTTGGATAAATGATCATAATTCCAGATGCATACATTATCTCAGTTTGTACATACTGTAACCACTTTTCCCATGGACTACTCAAATCTCTCTTTTTTAAGGTATTTTTTGGGGCTTTCGCGCCTGTATTATTACAGGACAGTGTGAGAGTAGACAGGAAATGACTGGGAGAGAGAGATGGGGCAGGGTCGGGAAATGACCCCGGCCGGACTCGAACTGGGGACCCCGTGGGCAATGTAAGCCCAAATGTGCTTACTGCGCCGCTGCGCCCCCGGACTACTCACATCTCAATATGAAATGGCACTCTGACTTGCATACACGATACAAGGATGTTAAGCTTTGTTTGTTTGTCTGTTTGTTTGTTTGTTTGTTTGTTTGTCCATTTGTTTGTGTTGACGCAGGAGGGATGAAGGAGATTGCTCTGCAGACTAACAGGCAGTACATGCACGGGCTGGTGGGCTGCGTATCCCACTTCACCCTCTCCACGGACTACCACATAGCCATGGTGGAGGACGCCGCAGACGGCAAGAACATCAACACCTGCTCCAACTAATGATCACCACCACCTGCCCCTGGACCCCATTTCTTGAAGCCACTGGTGCTAACCAGTTTAGCAACTTAGTAGGTTGCCTATGGGAAATTGCCTTGCAACCAAGTAAGTTGCTAACTTACTCCTAGCAACGACGCTGATGATGGCGGTCACTCCAACTGATGACCTGGCCCTGGTGGAGATGCTTTCCTGGTCCTCAGCTACGCAGACACAATGTCAAAAGGGTATACGTTTAGGTAATCATCTAGTTCAGTGGCTCTCAACCTTTTTTGAACAAATGCCCCCTTGACCTCATCATAAGCATGCCAATGCCCCCTTAACCTCATCATAAGCCTGCCAACACCCCTTGGTATTGAAAGATAAAATAAGCTAATGCAACTGAGCACCCCTCCCCTCTCCTGTCTCCTTCTCAGCGCCCCCTCTAGTGGTCTCCAATGCCCCCTTGGGGGCTGTAGAGCCCCCGTTGAGAAACATTAAGCTTGTTCTAGAATTGTTTCTGGTGCTTTAAGTTGTTTCACACTCAGTAGCTACTTACTGTACAACTTAACTCTTTTGACTACGGTGGCCTGGATGAATGAGGGTCTTCAGCGACATGCATAGCAGGCACACATCCCACAAATCCATGGGATTGCCAGCGGACCCCATTTTGAAGGTGCACACAAGCAGAACCAAAAGCAGAAGTAACTGACCGACAGCAGACCAACAAAGAAAAAGACAGAACAACGAACCAAATGAAAATTCAGCGCCGGATAAGCTGAAAGTATTGTCCAGCTCCTCTTGCGGAGGAGAAATCTATGAGGGACAGTTTATACTTGGAATTGATTGTATTTATGTCAACTAATTTATTTTTTTTTTTGTATGTACCAAATAACTTAATGAAAAAAAAGAAACTAAGAACAAAAATACCGATTCAAGATGTTTTCGAAGAAAGGTGAAGATGATGAAGTAGATGTACGTAAGAGATAGGTAAGGGGATTCTGTGGAATGGCCATTCTAGAATTTTGTTTATCTTTTATTTTTTTGTACAACTGGAATTCTTTGAATGCAATTCTTTGTGATTTAGCCGTCTTCTCTTTTCCCATGTGTGTAATGAATCCATGTTCTCTGGAAGGTAGTTGTGTGACGCTTAATTTTACGGCTTCTGTTACATCAACAAGGTACAGTGTTGTGTGTATTATAACAGCTAACTATGAATATACTGCACAATTGGGTTAGTACAAGGTACGCCCATCGAAAATAAGCATATAACATTGCATGTTGTCACGGCATGCTTGTATAGTAGATACACTGAAAAAGGGGCTGTAAAATTAAGTGCTGTACCGCAAACGTTGTCCTTCTAACTACAACTCTATTTCTTTCCCTACTCTCCTTCTTTGTCCTAAACTCATAAGTGTTTGTCTTGTTCTTACTGTGGTCTTGTTTTTTTTATTGGGTGTCAGATTTGAAATGTTTTGTAGAGAACTATTTTTATTTGTGGAGGTTGTTCATTCATACATTTTTTCCATCGTCTGCCTTGCCACATGGAAAACACCCGTTGTTCTCCATGGTTTATGTTTAAAAAAATGAATTTCTTCCTCTCATCAGACCATTTTGTGTTTTGTGTTTTCCTTTGTCATACCGTGTGAAACCTCTTCCTCATCTGTTGTTACCACGGCAACAGAGGAATGCTGTTGTAAAATGCCTACTGAATTAAACAAACCTACTTGTACATTGTATATCACTGTGGAAACTTATTTTGTCTGCTGAAAAGTGGACAAATACCCTTAAAGGGACACTCCACTCATTTGCATTAGGATTTCCATTGCTAGACACCCAGTCATACTTTTGAATGGTCGTGCAACACTCTCTCAATTCCCCCTGAGACAGGAGAAATCTGTATTCACCTCTTAACACTTCCTCCTACAATGATGTAAAAATCGTCATTTTGCATCATTGTAGGAGGAAGTGTAAGAGAGGTGGATTTCTGTTGAGACTACAAGCCTTTTTCCCACCCTTTCAGCCCTTCCCATAGGGGGTTGGACCTAATGCACTAACAGACCTATCACAGATCAGTGTGCCAGTGCTTTTGAAATCACTGGCATTGAGGCTCCAGTAAGTCACTGGCAGAGCTGCCTGGGTGTGGCCTGTGTAACTTTGTGAATTGTAATGCATTATGGGGATTGTTGTTACAAATCCACAAGCACTAAAAAGTCATGTTCTGCCTTTCCTCAGCCAAGAGGGCACCAAATTAGAAATGTATGCTACTATTCTACTACACATATGGCCCACTTTCAATACATATTCATGTCTCCACCGGTGGAATGACCCTTTAAATTACATAGAAACTACTGTAAGAGTGTAGGCCTACAGTAGTACTCCTGGATTGATCTCTGTAGGCCTATTGGTTAATAGTGTGTCCCCCATGATATCAGAGTCAGTAATCAATAACCACAGTGTGTCGGTGAGGTCCATGCCCTGGGTGTAGACACCAGCAGAGAACACCCTGTAGGTTAGGAACATAATCCGGCCACGCAAGGCGCATTCAGGCCGGCAGTGTGCCGCTGGTGTCCATTCATGCATGCCAGTGTGTTCACGTCGCAATTCTGAGTGTTCAGGAACCCGGAAAGTTGGTTCCTGATTGGTCAGCAGGTTCATTAGGGTTACATATGGTCACATACAGAAAAGTTCAGACCCTGGTATGAATGCGAGAGGTTTGCAGGTAAGCACTTCGGTTCCAAACAAACTGTGGCGGAAATGTGAACGGGCACAGCACCGTTCTGGCAGCCTGATCTCCAAAAATTCCGTGCTCCTGGACACGGATGTTAAGGACACGAAATCCGTGTCCAGGAGCACGGATTTTGCCAAAATTCCATGGTCCTGGACACGGAATTGTTTTCCATGCTCCTGGACACGGAATTGTTTTCCGTGATGGGCACCCGGAAGTGCTTTCTATAGGCTATTACCACAGCACTGTGTTAACTATATCATTAGAAAATACATACCAAATGCTAATCCTAAACAAAATAATGCTATAGCAATTTAAGTTGTGCCCTGACCAAAACATTCCCTAACCTTAACCTGTCATTAAAGACATATTTTTGAGAAATATCTTTTCCAGTTGGTTGCTAGGCTATCAAACTCATATAATGAATGAAAGAAAACTAGCTGTGCCCATACCAAAACAATGCCTAACCCTAACCTGTCAGTAAGAAATGCTTTTTTTGAGACAAAATATTTGGAATTAGAAAAATCCTGAGAAAACACAAGACTGTGGAAATAGCCTATAGAAACCACTTCAAACAATTCCATGTCCAGGAGCACGGAAAACAATTCCGTGTCCAGGAGCACGGAATTTTGGCAAAATCCGTGCTCCTGGACACGGATTGTGTGTCCTTAACATCCGTGTCCAGGAGCACGGAATTTTTGGAGATCATGTTTGGTTCTGGTCAGTCTGCAAACAGTAACGGTGCACATGTTTTTTCCCCCCCCATTCACTTAGCTGATCAAAAGCAACTTACAGTTACACATAACCCTTCCTAAATCTGCATGTACAATATGTGTCTGCCTGTAGCAAAACCAGGCTCCACGTCATTCCTGGGGCATTTTGATACATTAGGTAGATATCATTTTGATACATTAGGTAGATTCTAAAATTTTTTCAAAATGTCAAAGCTTTCCAATGATGCACCACACACACTGATAATGTTTGAAGATTTGGTCGCCATTTAAAAGTGTGCACATTATTTAAGGTCCAAATGGGAGAAAACACCTTTTTTTGGTGATTTACCAGCATTTCACCTTAAGAAGTGAACACAATCAAAAGGTCACAAATTCTTCAGATGTTACCAGATTGCGTAATAAGGCATCACTGCAAGGTATCATTGTAGAGCTTGAAATCTGCACTTTCGTGATCTATGATTGACTCAATATGCCCCTGGGACTACTTGCGTTCTGTATTCCTATGGCTGGTCACAAACATGCATGGTTAAATTGTGACAAGGCCATAGTAATTTGAACTCCTGTAAAAATGAACTCGGTCACCGTTTGGATATTGATCATTCTCAGCAGGGGGGTGTCATTGACTACCATGGGGGGGACAAATGGAATTTTGTCTGTCACATGTGAATAACAATGCTGTGCTGAATCACAGGCTAGAACTCAGAAGAACACGATAAACACACACACACACACACACACACACACACACACACACACACACACACACACACACACACACACACACACACACACACACACACACACACACACACACACACACACACACAGAATCTTTCCATGGGCACACACATAATCTTTTGATAATGCCAAGGTAGCTACATGCACATCCAAAAAGCGGGGGGGTAGCATACAAAGTGGAATATTGGCACACATGCTCATATTTTTTCTTTTATTCACCCGTTTAACATTTTTGAGTTTGAGCTCTTCATGTGATGAATACAAGAATTAATTTCATTCTTCACCACTGCTTCTCAGGTTTATTGTAGGCCTATGTAAATGTGTGTTGTGTTTTTTTTTCCTGTGAAGTCCAATACTGAAATTACTTTGTTTTATTGCTATATTTTTTCAAGTACATTGAGTGATGAATGAGCTTGAAATGTGTCATATAAATACTGTTCTTTGGTTGATTGATTGAAGACGAGAATTGGAGCAAGTGTGTCGAACATCCCACTGTATTTTATATAAGGTGCCAGTGCCTACAATGACATCATTTCCTTTGTCCATCTTGGGAGAGGGTCGGGGTTCACACTGGTCAGAGGATTACCATGGGCCGAGGGATAAGCTTGTAATCATAGCTATTTGTCTGGCCTAACAAAAAACACCACCAGCACTTGATCCGAAACCAGGAATAATCCCAAGAAAACAAAAGATTAGGGGAAACGCTGAGCCCAGGGTTTCTCTCTCTCTCTCTCTCTCTCTCTCTCTCTCTATCTTTCTCTCTCCCCATGCATAGCACAGTAGCACAGAAGCACGCTTTGCACATACTCATCTCATTTCGTTATTGATGCTAGTAGTTTGCGACAACGTTCAAGCATGTGTACACAGTACATAGCCCTTACGATTCCCATCTGAATAGATAAATACCCTGGAAGCAAGATATTTTTCTGGGAAAAGTGGAGCTCAGAGGGAAAAGCCACAAACTAATGCAGATTAAGAGCACATAACGCGGCCGGCTAAGGCACAAGATCCAAGCTGCGGTGGCATCAGTGCACTACTGTGTATTACTGTGGTGGACAGTTTATTTCTTTTGAAAGTGAGAAAATAGGATTGGTGTCCAGTGGGCTATTTCAGTATGTAGAAGTTTCTCATCTCGCATTGCTGCAAAGTTGGTAAACGGACGCTTTCCAACTCCTTCAAGCACTCAAAGCGCTTTACATGGAAATCTCACATTCTTCTGCTGTTTTCGCTCAATCAGCCTTCTCTTTCAGGGCATCCAAAACATGGAATAGCCTACCCAGTGACCTAAAAAGTATTACTGATTATCAGGCCTTCTCAAGGGGTGTGAAAAAATGGATATTAACCATCCAGTCTTGTCAACACTAATCATATGGTTTGTAGTTCAACATATGTCTCATAACTGTATGCCATTTTAATGTGTGTGTGGGTGTGTATGTGTGTATGTGTGTGGGTGTATGTGTATGTATGTGTCTGTTGTTTGGGGCTATGAACCCATGGCCTATGGATGTGCTTATTTGTTCATGTAATGTATTTTTACATTTTTGTTTTACATGTTCAGGGACTGCAGATGGAAATTAGCTAGACATAGGGCCCGGGCCCACGAGGGTGCAGGGCCCTCAGGGAAATTCCCGGTAAACCAGATGGCCAGTTCAGCCCTGGTATGGATGGAGGTCAAGCAGATACTGGCTTGAACATGCAATTTTCTGGTTATCGAACAGGCTTCTCCACCAACTGAGCCACCACCGCCCACAAGATGACCCAAATTTTGTGATAACTTCGAAAATCCTTTGATAAACACAATGTTACCATTTAAAATAGACAAAAAACAATAAATTAGCTCAACAAGTCCTGCTGGGGTCATTTCCCAATTCTCCCCCATCTCTCTCTCCCACTCTCTTCCTGTCAGCATCTCATACTGTCCTGTCATTAAAGGCATAAAAAGCCCCTAAAAATATATTCGAAAAAGAAAAAAAAGAAAAGAAAATTATTCTGACTGAAATAAAGTGTATTTAAGCTCCTACATCCCCCACTCCTCTCTATACTATCACCATCATGACAAAATGGTCAAAATATATTTATACATAATATTTTTTGTAAGAAGAACTAGACCGTCACCCTATATGCCCGGCCAGTCTGCCCCACTGCTCTTGTGAAATCAGGGCGGCCAGTCTACCAGATACAAGGTTAAGGAACATAATCCTCTCCCTTGGGCTGATAAAGTGTGTCGATGTGTTCCCTCATCATGGTCCCATGACGGAGTTCGTTGTAGCCAGGCCGCGCCCTCCTAGTGACGCAACACCTTCGGCGTTACAACTAGTCAGGGCTGCATTTCCCAAAAACTCAAGTATGAGGGGCCGCCTAGGCAATACATCAGAAATAGGTCTCACATCATCACTAAAAGTTAATACATACACTATTTTACCTCGCACATGCACTTGGCACAACCATTTTATTTGTATGTGCGAGAAAAAAATATGGTATGTAGACCTATGAAATGATTGTATGCATAAACCTTTAGTTATGTGGTATATTGCCAAGGCGGCCCCTCATACCTCATACATACTACTTAGGCTTAAGTACTACTTAAGGGTTTTTGGGAAATGAAACCCAGGTCAAGAGCAATGCAAGTACTTTCTAAGTTCCCAAAAATACGGGAACTCCTTTCACTTTTGTCGGGAAGCTAACAACCATAAGCAAACCAAGGGAGGCAGGTACATCATGCCGTTTGGGAAATGTTAATGGTTATGCTCTTGGTCAGATGAAGTCTCGAAGAGATTTGAACGTCGATGATAATCAGGCTAAGTTCGTTAGGCCTACTGTCCTAATGTCCTCATATGCGTGTTTGCTGACAATACTGTATATAGCCAGACACAACACGCACACGCACGCACGCACGCACGCACGCACGCACGCACACACACACACACACACACACACACACACACACACACACACACACACACACACACACTGATTGATGTAAAAGGGCTATACTAGCTGTACTGTACAGTTTGTGTATTTGTAACAGACGCCAACTAGCACAGTTCAGCGGTATAGGCCTAAGTAAACCTCCCCCCGAAGCCTCACACAGAAGTGGTAGCCAGGGCCGCTGACAGTTTTGGCTGGGCCCCGGGACAAAGACATCTGAAAGGGCCCCAAACCCAATTTATACAATGTACAATTCTGCGCCCCCTCTATCCCTGGGCCCGGGACAAGTGCCCCCTTTGTCCACCCCCTGTCGGCCTCCCTGGTGGTAGCGCTGAGCTCAGATTTATTGTGCTGTTTCTCCCATACCGGACTGGAGTGTTGACTAGGTTGGTCACAGGTTTGAGCCCCAAGTGGCGAGCTATATGACTTTCATAATAATTACCTGTAGACAATACTAAGGTGTTGAGGACAGGTGTGGGTATATACAGTATTAGTATATGTGCTAATGAGCATAAAACAAGCATATACGTACAACCCGTTGATGTGTGCGTCTCTCTCCTTGCATCTTAGGTAATATAACATCTAGAGATTAGACTGAATCCATGATAATCCCACATGTTACATGTTTGAACCGCAAATTCACTACGGACGCGAACTCACCACACATGACATGCCCTCAGGAAGTGCTAAAATGTTCTGCTCACAGATTAATATAGGTCTGTGGTTATGCTAGCTAAAGAGGTAGCGGCATAAGATGTATGCTACCAGGTCAGAGGCAGCATCAGAAGGCAGAGATACTGTATACAAAGTGGAGCATGCCATTAGGTAGGCTATGCAAACACATCTATATAAGAGGGGCGTTTTGCTTTTATTTAGAACAGGAAAGATTGACAGGAAATGTGTGGGGAGGGAGAGATGGAGAGCGATCAGGAAATTACAGACTTGAACCCGGGTTGCTGGATTTACGGTAAGGTTCCCAGCTCACTGAGCTATTTCAGAGTTTAATATAACCCCCCCCCCCCCCACACACACACACACACACACACACTCACACACACACACTATGCACAAATATGTTTGTTTTCAATATGTTTTTCTTGTAGTATTTCATATTACTCATCTCAGTGATGCCTGATGTTTGTTTGATGTAACCTATGTTGGAAAATAAAGAATGTTTAATATTGTCAGAAAGCGCTTTGGAACAGAATTTCTACTCCCTTGTTGAAACATCAGAACTGATCAAAACGTGATGCAGAATGATTGCAGGACTGAACGTATTTGTCCAAACCGATTACAATTGATTCAGTACTTGAAATATAAAATCATAAAATCCAAGATTGTACGAAATAAAATTTAAAAAGCTTTGCAGGAAGATTCTGAGAGCTCTGAAGCTTTCCTAATCTTGAGTTACACCCCAGTAAGCAACCAGCCTTGAGG
>NC_085859.1:52823676-52863676 GCF_034702125.1 Engraulis encrasicolus | reverse complement strand
GTGAGAGACTGAGTGAGCAAAATCGTGAGTGAATGAATGAGTTAGAGAGAGAGAGAGAGAGAGAGAGAGAGAGAGGGGAAGAGAGAGAGAGAGAGAGGGGAAGAGAGGAAAATAAAAAGAATTGCTATAACATCGTGGAAATTGCTGACTTAAACTTTATATGCAAGTCAATATTTAAGAGATTTCAAACTCATTTATTGGACTTCACCACTAGTTCATAACACACGATATTTACCCCTACAACATCTCTCCTCGGCATGAGAAGGGAGGAGCCCTCTCCTTCACACTCTCAATGCAAGAAATACATCTGGAAAAAGACCCCCCGTCTCCCGAATCCAAGAGCAGAGCACTTCAGAGCATTTCTCTGCCACTGTTTTTGTCTCTGCCTCTGTCCTCTCTTCCTCTTCTCGTGTTTTTGCTGCTTGCTTTCTCCACTGTGCTTCTGCCTCTGTGCATCTGCCTCTGCCTCTGCCTCAGCCTTCTGCCCCAGCCTATCTGCCTCTGCCTCTGCCTTCTGCCCCGATCTGCTGGTGGACATTATGACTCTTACATAACCCTTCAGAGTCAACGACATATTGGGACAGAGAGAGAGACAGAGAGAGAGAGAGAGAGAGAGAGAGAGAGAGAGAGAGGGAGAGAGAGAGGGAGAGAGAGGGAGAGAGAGGGGAGAGAGGAATGGAGAGAGAGAGAGAAAGAGAGAGAGAGAGAGAGAGAGAGAGAGAGAGAGAGAGAGAGAGAGAGAGAGAGGGAAAGAGAGAGAGAGAGAGAGAAGGAAAAAGCGGGATAAGCGGAGGCTCACAGAGCAAGTGAGAGAGAGAGTGAGAGAGAGACAGAGAGAGAGAGAAAGAGAGAGAGAGGAAGGGAAAAGAGTGAGAGATAAGCGCTGGCTAAGGGTTGGCTGAGAGAGTGAGTGAGAGAGAGGGAGCAAAGAGGGGGGAGGGAGAGAGGGAGAGAGACAGAGGGAGAGAGGGAGAGAGACAGAGGGAGGGAGAGAGAAAGAGAGAGAGAGAGAGAGAGAGAGAGAGAGGGAGGGCGAAACAGATGGGTAGAGAGCGAGAGCAGCAGCGAGCGAGAGAGAGCGAGAGCAAGAGCGAGTCCAGATGCAGATGCAGATGAGATGCGATCAGATGGCAGGTCAGGTGGAGACGGGGACGGCAGCACCTTGATGTGGCTGTACTGTACGCGGCGGTGGTCTCTCAGTGGCGGCGCGCATGTGAACAGGTGGTGGTGGTGGGCGAGGAGGTCAGCAGCTGATCCAGCATGGAGCTGCAGGAGGAGCAGCTACAGCAGCAGCTGCAGCAGCAGCAGCAGCACAGCAACTTCCTCAAGAAGGTGGACGTCCCCGTCCACGCGCACTACATCGTGGCCGCCTGCATCATCACCATCGGGGCCCTGGGTATCACCGGGAACGCCCTTGTCATATTCGCCTTCTACAGGTAAGGAGACCCGACCCGGCTCCAGCTAGCCCGGCTGACCCAGCCCACTGTTCATTCAACACTTAGAGAGTTGATTTAACATGCACATAGAGTGCATTTGATCCCAGAGTACTCTCTAACGTGATGTTTTAACACTGTGGGGTTTTTTTTTACTAGCGGTGGGACTATGGAAACGCTGTTTGATGATTATATTATGGCGATTATTTTTTTTGTTGAGAAAGCAAAGTTTGGAGAGATAAAAGATAAGAGGATGAGAGGATGGATGGAATCACGGGGAATTCCCTGATCATATTCCACCTTCTACTGGCTGTAAACCCGGACTGTGTCTTGTTGATGCTGCGTTCCGGTACCCATCAAACTTATCTGCCAAGCCGCTGCAAAGGAGCTCTACAGAGTCCCCTAAGGGGTTAGGGTTAGGGTTCATGCTCACAGCCTAATGTGGCTCTGTAGCGTATATAGTAGCAGTGTATTGTATATCTGTTTTTTTCCATATGTTACTGAAATTATATTACGCTTTTGTTGAGAAACCAAAGTTTTGAGAGATAAAAGATAAGAGGACGACAGGACAATCACCAGGAATGCCCTGGTCATGTCACCTTCTAGAGGTAGGAGGACCAGACATGCTGGTGGGCACTGGAGATGCTGTTTGTTCCTTTTAAGGAGCTTATGTATTTATAGTATATTTATTTATGATGGTATAGCACATTTATTCATAATATTTTAGACGGTGGAGGCATTTGTTGTTTTTTTCACATGGTTTATTTTGCAGTTGCAGCTCAATGGCAGACCCCGGAGAACAGCTGGGGGAGTAAAGATGCTGCTGATTGTTGCCTATGGAGACTTTTTATGGCATACACAACATTTGGAGAGATAAAAGATGAACAGACAAAAAGGGTGATAAAAAAATAAGATGAAAGGATGGGCTGTGTTATTACATGGTTCATATTGGATGTGACAGGGATTAAAGTGCAGCTATTGGATGAAATACTATAATAATCATCGATGGTAAAATACCATGTCAGCTGAGTTAGAGGGAGAGATGCTTGCTTGAATAGACATAGTTGCTGAGAAACCAAACGTTTGTGATGAGAAATGGTTGTGATGTGCTTTGATACACAGTTTATCACAAGTGGAGTGGGAATTGGCTCCTATTGGATCATTTTGATGTGTGTTTGCCCGCTGGGCACTTCTATGTCCAGTGTTTTCATGTCTTTTGATCTTTCGAGGACAGACTTCCAGGACTGTTGTGGCTGTGTTGTGGATGTTTTGTCTTCTCTGTTAACATAGTACTGTATTTCTATCTCATTTAAAAAGTTTTGTAAATGTTTTTTATATAACTATTTCACTATTTACAAAACGTTTATAACTCTTTTGTTAGACTGGTATTCTAAAGAGTTTCCATTAATATTTATTTGAAGGAATGTGGCAATGTGAAAAGATACATTCAAGTAATTAAAGTAATATCAGCCATATATATATGCAGTGTATATGTTACATATAAATATGAAAAGAATATAGATATGGGCATATGGAGGATCATCGCTAGGTTCTAAGCCTTTTTCACTTTCTATATTACAGTGCATTGGATGTTTCCCCATAATATACTGTAAGCCCTATTTCCATGAATTGATTTTCCATGCACGTTCAAACTCACACACTGAACTACGCAGTCTGGTCTGGTACAGTGTGCCAGTTTAGAATAGTACTTCTGCATCTCTGGAGACTGACTGCTAAACATAATATATATGTTTTAAATAATATTTAAGCATGAGCATCATAGTAGTTTTATTTTCTTTCTTCTTATATTCTTTCTCTGTTCTGTGTAATGTTTATATTAACCATTTGCTTTCGCTGTACTCCATTTAAGAGCTGAAGTATTTCTAGTACTTTCACTCAGCTTATGAGCTCACACAAGGATCTGTAGGACATTTGGATTCACCCTACTCCAAAACCAAAATGTAGAATATTGTGGGATTTTCAGAGATGTGGCATAGTCAACATTTAAACATAATGGAGAAGGGGAAAATAAGTGAAATGCGACGGCGGCTTCAGCAACAATTGCTGCTTGCATGGACTCACTCATCAACACTGATTCTGTAATTTTAACTGTTTTAACTTCGAATGTGTGAGTAGTTAAAGTAGTAGCTGATGACAATGTCGGACAAGTCTTTCCCCAACCACATGCAAGGATTAAGAAAAAAAAACCCGTGCCTTCGGATACCTATACCTATGGTGTAGCTCCGGATGGATGTTTGTGGAGCAAGGCGGAACCCATTCATCTGGCGAGAGTCAGGTTATTTGGTGTCACCCCTGCAGTTGGTCCTGATGGTGTTGCCATGGATGCAATATATATGGATGATGTTGGTATGGAGACATTTAGTCCTGATGCAGTTGTGATGGATGCTGTTGGTACAGATGCTGTTGGTATGGATGCAGATGCGTCTGATGCTGTTGGTATGGATACTCTTGGTAGGTAGACATTTAGTCCTGGTGCAGTTGGTACGGATGCAGTTGATCCCATTCACGGTCCTTATGCTGTTGATATGGATGCGATTTGTATGGATGATTTTGATATAGTAAATGTTATTGGTATATGCAGACATTTACTCCTGATGCAGAATGGTGTGGATGCTGTTGGTACTGATGCTGATGTGGATGCTGATGGTACACATGCTGTTGGTATGGTATGGAGGTAGTTGGTATGGATGCTGATGGTACACATGCTGTTGGTATGGTATGGAGGTAGTTGGTATGGATGCTGATGGTACACATGCTGTTGGTATGGTATGGAGGTAGTTGGTATGGATGCTGATGGTACACATGCTGTTGGTATGGTATGGAGGTAGTTGGTATGGATGCTGATGGTACACATGCTGTTGGTATGGTATGGAGGTAGTTGGTATGGATGCTGATGGTTGGTCCAAATCTGGTTGGTATGGATCCTATTGGTACGCATGATATTGGTGTGGATGCTGTCAGGACTTATGCTGATTTGGATACATTTGGAACTGATGCTGATGTGGATGCTGTTAGGGCCACTGACATACATACCTATATACATGGACCGCATTCTTCTACTGTGTTCCATTCAACTATTTTGAAGCAGCCCCAATTGATCTGTGAGGATTCTTCTGCCCTAAACGTCCGCATTCATTCTTTAGCAACGCTGAGAATGACCGCTGACCGCGGTTCACTGTCAATCAAAAGAATCCTAAAAGGGTCCTAACGTGGCCTAACGGTAGGGTGCTGGTTCCAGGTTCAATTATTTTCCGATCCTTCCCCGTCTCTCTCCCCCGACTGTCCTTTAAAAAATAAAGGTAAAAAAGACCTAAAAACATTTCTAACTTTCAATCAAGTCAACTAACAATGCCCAGTGGTGATTTAGACAATTTTAATAGCTCTGTAAAATAAAGGGTGAGCCCAAAAATAATATTTGGCCAGTTTGACGGGTCGGGAAACTACCATTTGACCGAAACAGAGTAGACTCGGCAAGAATTGGCAAGGAGATGCATTGTCTGAAGTCTCTCATCCCCCGCCATTGCTTCACTTCAGATTAGAACGTACACTACGTTATCCCCTCTATTCTGTATCATTGGTTAGCACTGATGCTGATGTGGATGCGTGCCAACGTCATGGCATGATGGCTGTTGGTAGGTATGGATGCAGTTGGCCCTTATGCTGTTTGTTGTTATGGATGACGTTGGTATGGATGACGTCCAGTTGGTATGGATGACGTTGGTATGGATCCAGTTGGTATGGATGACGTTGGTGTATGACTGCTGTTGGAATGGATGCAGTTCGTGTTGAAACTGATGCAGATGCAGATGATGCTAGCACTACGATGCTGTTGATGATGCAATTTGTATTGATTCTGACTTGGATCCATGAAACATAAAGATCAGGAAATCCGGAATTCTGGTGTTACTGGTGCTTGAGTCTGTTTGGTGATGTGTGTGGAAATGTGTGCAGCACTGCACTGTATTTGAAACTGAGCTGTGCAGATCACACCTCGGGCAGTTGGGATGTGCGCTCTGCAGTCTGTAGTGGAGCCTCTCCAGCACTCTCCAGTCCACACTGCTGACCTGACCTCATCATCCTCTCTCTTCCTCTTCCTCCTCTCTCTTCCTCATCATCCTCTCTCTGCCTCCTCCTCTCCTTGATCCCCTACTCATCCATCCCCTCGATTCCCTCCTCCTACATTCCCTCTCCTCCTCTCCTCCTCCATCTGTTTCCCTCTCCTCCATCTCTATCTCTGCCACCTCTTCATCATCCTTTCCTGTCCTCTCCTCTCCTCATCCATCCCCCTCTCTCCTCTCCTCATCCATCCCCCTCTCTCTTCTCCTCATCCATTCCCTTCTTCTCTCCTCTCCTCCTCCATCCCCTCTTCTCTCCTCTCCATCTATTCTCCTCTTTGCCTCCTCTCCTCATCCATCCCCTTCTCTCCTCCCCTCCTCCACCCCCTTTTCTCCTCTCCTCTCCTCCCTTCCACTCTTCATCCATACCCTTCTCCTCTTCTCCTCTATCCCTCCTCATCCATCCCCTCTTCTCCCATTTTCATCCACCCACTTTCGCCCTCTCCTCCTCCATCCCCTCTCCTCATTCATCCCCTCCTTATTCATCCCTTTTTCTCCCCTCCGCATTCATCCCATCTCCCCATCTCCTCCTCTCTTCCTCTCCTCCTCTTCCCCCTCGCCTCTCCTCCTTACACTATGTATGTGTACTATGTTGCTCATCTTCTTGGAAAAGATATAGTGAGCAGCTACTGCATTCGTGCGTGCTTGTGTGTGTGTGTGTGTGTGTGTGTGTGTGTGTGTGTGTGTGTGTGTGTGTGTGTGTGTGTGTGTGTGTGTGTGTGTGTGTGTGTGTGTGTGTGTGTGTGTGTGTGTGTGTGTGTGTGTGTGTGTGTGTGTGTGTGTGTGTGTGTGTGTGTGTGTGTCTGGGATATTGGTTATTGGCTTCTGATACTGGATACTGGTTGCCGGTGTATTGAATGTCCCCAACATCGGGCAGCTATTGTTGAATGAATAGTGTGCTATCAATAGATTTAATTGAGTTAAGACAGGGTCATATTCAAGGGTGACTGAGTTTCAGCAATCTAATAGGTAATCAATGGTTGGAGTTCTCACCTCTTTCTTCCCAAGGGTCTTTGACCTATGCTGATCTTGGATTTAGAGTAAATACGTAACTCATCAGCACTGTACACGGTAAAAAACAATGTTAATTCAACACTTGGTACAGAAGATGCTGTACTCAAGGACCAAACACACTCTAGTCTAGACCAGGGATTCTCACCCGTTTTTTGAAGAAGGCCCCCCTTGACTTTGAACGAGGCGCCCCTTAACTACAGTATATCCTTCTGTCTGCTCTGTCGTGGCCTAACGGTAGGGCACTGGGTTACCACACTGGCGACCCGAGTTCAGTTCCGGCTCGGGTCATTTTCCGGTCCTTCCCCGTCTCTCTCTCCCCACTCATTTCCTGTCTCTCCTCTACTGTCCTGTCAAAAGTAAAGCCAAAAAAGCCCTTAAAAACAAACTGCATCCTTCTGTCAACACCCCCTTGGGCTCTCTGTGTGGGTGTGGCCGTTGAGAAATACTGCTGTAGAGGAACTCTCTAAGTGTTGAATTCACACTTACTGTGTGCTTACAGAATGCAGTGAGCATATGGAGGTGGGTGTCCCGTGAAAGCATGCCTAAATTTGAAAGTAACAGTGGACTTTAGTACACAACACTTCTTTTTTATTTGCCCAATTGCATGCAGCTAGGCTCTCTGGCCTGCATGACTTGAATGAATAAGAATTCTCACAGGCATAGTGAAAACTTGTAAAACTAGCAGTATAGTGCATATATTGCAAATATACAGTGGATGGTGTACTTTAGAGTATGTTGGAAATATTTGAGTGCATTAACTCTTACACGGTGAATAGCATCAATAGTAAAAGTCTTTGGCAACCACAGTCACTATTGAAGTTGAGTTTAGCCATATCTTACAGTAAAATAAATATGTCACAACAATATTGAGGCCACATGTCATGTCAGGTTGGGCATGGCATAAAACATAATGATGTTACACATATGATGCCAAATTCACAAAAGCTTTGCGATTGGGTTAAGTTGATTGTTTGTGGATGGTTGGCTGTAATCTCTCTAATGATATTGAATTTAATTGTAGCTAGAAAACAGGTCATGTTCACAGCGGGACGCAGAGTGGATGGACACTTGACATATTTATTTTGGATTTTAATATGATTTTTTATACATTTTTTAATCTAGTCCGGGGAAGCAGAACTGTCCTAATTGCAGACTTCAATGTACTGGCTATATTTAGACGACCAAAAAAAATATCAAATGAAATAATTAAGATCCTCCTTCCCCTTCTTAGCATTGTTGTTGTTAACGCTGGCAGCTGAATCATAACAGCAATGATATAAATGACTCATTTGCATCAGTGGACGCATATAATGGCCTTGGGTTGTATGTGCAGGCCTTTCCCAACCAGGCAAGCAAACTAGGCAATTGCTTAGGGCCAACAGCTGAAAGGGGCACCTTGGCAAAAACTGGTTATTATGTACTTGTATTCAAGTGTGACAGCAATGACAACTTTGTGAGTGTCTCAAGGCTTCCCTAAATTCAATGAGCGAAAAGTGCAATGAGACTCTCTCTTGAGGGGGGCCCTCCTCAAAAAGTTTGGACACAAACAAGGGTCCCAAAGTCCTTTGCCCAGGGCCCCAAATGCCTTTAAATGACCCTGTGAATGTGTTTGTGCGCGCAAATGAATAGTGGATGAGAGAGCGATGCCAACTGCTTAAAGGGGCCGCACTGTGATTAAATCGCCCTAAGACTAATCATATCATGCAGAGGATGGACTTTACTGAGAAATGCTGAGGAATTAATGGGGCATTCCTAGAATGCATTACACGCACACACACACACACACACACACACACACACACACACACACACACACACACACACACACACACACACACACACACACACACACACACACACACACACACACACACACAAACACACACACACACACACACACACACACACACACACACACACACACACGCACACACACACACACACACACACACACACACACACACACACACACACACACACACACACACACACACACACACACGCACAGCAGCTCCCCATGTGCCAAAGTGATCAACTCATTACATACATACCAGGCATGTACTGGGTGGGCTTCTACTGTTTATGACAGGAAATCTATATGGGCTTGATGGATGGATGGCTCAAAATCACTTGATGGCAGGTCAAGTTTGTATGGCATGGGGGTCAGTGCGAGCACTTTCAGTGCGCATAAACACGGTAACATATCGGCATACTGCATTTCTGCCATACTAAAGTGGGAGGCACATATCTTGTTCCATTCCACCGTAGTTCCATGAGATATTCAAGGTGTTTCGAAGTGGATGTAGCAAGGACCAATTATGTTGTAGTCACAAAAACGTGGTACAAAATGAATGGCTTCTATTATACTCTACCGTGTGTACTTGTCCTATTTCTTTGTGTACTACAGTGCATCAGTCCATACTGCGTACATTTTCCAGGAGTTTATGCAGATTACTTGATGGGTCAGCTGGTATGTTGAAGAAGTATAGTCTATTTGTCATTGTTGTTGGCGTACTAAACCAGTGACCACTGACTTAGTTCACCAGGGGATAGCGATACATGAACAAATAAATATGGGTAGATTTATCAAAAATGGAATTGAATTGGACTCCACTGACTGATCTCAGAGGAGGGGCCAAGTTAAGGTCAAAGTTGATAAGCCGCCTCTACTACCAAAATAGTATGCCAATTGCTTTATGGGTAAAATTGTATGGCTGGAAGTTACGTATCCAGCACTACAGTACTGGGCATATTATAGCAGCCTACAATGATGACCCCCCCCAGGAAATAGAATAACATACTATATCAATATCTGGATAAATGCATCAATTAATTGAATTGAATTGGATGGAGAAAATGGGTCGCAAGTCGAGGCCACACTTGACAAGGGTAAGCTTCCCTTGCACTGCGGGCCTAGAAACCTAGAAACCAACTCTATGGCATGGACGTGTGCGTCATGGGTCATGGGTCAAATGGTGTGGCGGCCGGGGTCAGTCTGAACATTTTTTTCTCATCCACCATATACAGCATACAATTACTGCAACCCACAACCATGGCCTACAGCACGACAATGCAGTTCACCAACGGCATCGGCCAGATTAATATAGGCTATGCGTATAGTATGTAATCTCATCAGATTGGCAATAGCTGCAATCTATCAAACATGCCTAGAGGCTAGGTGTAAATTCATGAATAAAAGAAATCAGGTGAGTATCTACATCTGACATCCATTTATGAAAGAATTTGTATTTAGATTGCTTGATGAGTCCACACGTTCAGCACCCAGACGCACAGAAGTCTTATGTAGTCCATGTAATGTGCATGTAATCCCATTGACACACATGTTGTGTAATCACATCTTAGAGGTAGTACAATCTAGATCCAGCCTTGTGCTGTCCCCATGTTCACGGTTCCTCAATTTTGACACCTCAGATGTCGAAGTTCCTTCAGGATTAATCCAGATCTCACGATTTCTCCGGAGCTCTGAAACGATTTTTGTATTGCTCCTGGCCTGACTAGAAGCAACGCCGAAAGTGTTGCGTCACTAGGAGGGCATAGCCTGGCTAGATCTCTACTGCACTGCTGCTACTATGGATAGACAATGGCCGAGTAATGAAATGAATGAATTCTCTAATGAAATGAATGGAATTTCTTTTCTATTCTTTCTTCTGTCCTTCCTTCCTTCCTTCCTTCCGTCCTCCCCCTCTCTCCCTCTCGCTTTAGCAATAAGAAGCTGAGGAGTTTGCCGAACTTCTTCATCGTGAACTTGGCGGTGAGTGACCTGCTCATGGCCTCCACCCAGGCTCCCATCTTCTTTATCAACTCCCTCTACAATGAATGGGTGTTCGGGGAAACAGGTAATTGTCATTTAGTTGGTTTGTTTTTTTGTTTGTTAGTTTGTTTGTGGATTTTCTGCTTCCTTGGTGTTACTAACTGAAGCAAGAGGAACTAGTTTGGACGTGTCCTGATGCTAAAATCTGAAAGCCTCTCTGGGAATATTGTTCTATTCAAGGGATGAGTAGTTGTAATACAAAAAGTCGCTTCACTACAGCCTAACTAAGACACTGCAACTTGGTCAAATTCCAATTTGGCTATCACATTTTTATATTCCATTACCTTATATTGTTGTGTCTCCCCAGGCTGTAAAGTGCATGATCAACCTGTATCTGTTCTATTCTATTCTATTCTATTCTATTCTATTCTATTCTATTCTATTCTATTCTACAGGCTGTAAGATGTATGCCTTCTGTGGTGCGCTATTCGGCATCACTTCCATGATCAACCTGCTGGCCATCTCTATCGACCGCTACCTGGTCATCACCAGACCTCTGGAGACCATGAAGAGCAACTCCAAACGCCGCACCACACTGGCCATCCTCCTAGTCTGGCTCTACTCTCTCCTCTGGAGCCTGGCACCCCTTGTTGGCTGGAGTAAGCACTTACCCGAATATAAAAATGACTCAATGATCAGAAATATTCCCCTCCTTTCGTTGTCGGGTGTTTGGCATGGTGTTACAATATGTTACTGTAACTTTTGTGTGTTAACAATTTATGTTTATCAATTAATTTAGCAGAATGATCATTCAAAATTATTATGGTTTTTTGTGGTCTTTTTCGACTTAATTTGATAGGACAGTGTGAGAGGTGGACAGGGAGCGAATTGGGAGAGAGACGGGGAGGGGTCGGCAAAGGAAGGTCGGGAATCGAACCCGGGTCAGCCACATGGCAGGCGAGTGCCCTACCGGTTGGTCACGGCAGGGCTCATCATTCAAAATTCTATTTCTTCTCGGAAGGTTCTTACACTCCAAAGGCAGTGTATTGATGTGTTATTTTAGTATTTCTCAACGAGAGCGCTACAGCCTCCCAGGGGGTGTTGGGGAGCCCTAGGCGGGGTGTTGAGAAGGCTGCAGCTGAGAGGGAGCGGTGCTTAGATACCAGTGGGGGGCATTAGTCCATTTTGTTTTTTACGTAATACTAAGGGGGCGTTGGCAGGCTTATGATGAGGTCAAGGGGCATTGGAAGGCTTATGATGTGGTCAAGGGAGCATTTATTCAAAAAAGGTTGAGAACTGTTCTATTTGTTCTTGGCAGGTCCTTACACTCCAAAGGCAGTGTATTGAGGTTCCATTTGTTCCCGGAAGGTTCTTACATTCCAAAGCCAGTGCACAGATGTTCTATATGTTCTCGGAAGGTTCTTACATTCCAAAGGCAGTCGACAGATGTTCTATATGTTCTCGGCAGGTCCTTACATTCCAAAGGCAGTGTACAGATGTTCTATATGTTCTCGGAAGTTTCTTACATTCCAAAGGCAGTGTACAGATGTTCTATATGTTCTCGGCAGGTCCTTACATTCCAAAGGCAGTGTACAGATGTTCTATATGTTCTCGGCAGGTTCTTACAAGCCGGAGGGCCTGATGACCACCTGCACGTGGGACTACACCACGTACACCATTTCCAACAGGAGCTATACCATGATGCTTTGCTGCTTCGTCTTCTTCCTGCCTCTCGGTATCATCCTCTACTGCTACGTCGTCATGTTCTTGACCATCCGCCAAGCCAGCAGGTGTGTAGAACACTAGCACATGATATTACATTGCTGTTGCACCAGTTACTCTATTGCACCTAATGAGGAAGATAGGCTGTGGTGTTACTGGACAACACTGATCCAGCTGATTGTGAAGGGCACAGGTCTACTGACCACTCAGAAGTTGAGGTGTATGTAATGGACAACACAGGCAAACACCATGGGGCACCATGTCCACATATATAGGGCCCCAGTTCCACAGTACTAGTTAACCCCCTAAAACAAGCCCTCTGTTACATTAATGGCCATAACCAAGTCAAAATGTATTACTAAAGGCCCTGTGTATGTTGTAATTGTGTAGTACTATGGGAGTTAAGTCTTTTCAATGACTATTGTAGCATTCCACTGGTAGAATGGCGTGCATATGGGGCTACATGCAGTATTCTGTCGCGTGCAGAGGCAGAATACCACTATTTTGGTCGGCTGTTTGTCCAGTCAGTCGGAATCCGGTGGGTATTATGGAGGGCCTGTGTGCCTGTTTTGGAGGGTCTGTCTGTGGATCTTGTTTAGCCAAAAGAGGATTTTTCACATTTGGTGACATGACACACACAACAAACTATAAAATCGCCAGGGACATGTAGATACTGCTAAACAGACACGACAGAGTGAAGTTGAACTGAAATCCACTGCAGCAAAGCCGCAGCCTCATCTGATTTGGCTCTCTTGGGACTCGGTCATAATCTCACTGGCACACAGATGTAAGCTGTAGCAATTACACTTTGGAAAATAAGGTCTTTTTCATCCAAACATGCTGATAAGTCTTGTGCAAGTCCATAGTATTACGCAGACAATTTGGTCCTCCGAGAATAAAATAGAGACAAGAGACGAGCGTACAAGATAGACACATAGACAGACTATTTGAAATCTATAACTGAAAACAAAACTAAGCAGGTTTTTTGCAGCCTATCCGGGTCTGTCGATAGTACCTAATGAGATAGATAGACTGTGTTGCTACTGAAAAAGACTGGACCCACCACAAACTTGATCCAACCAGTGCAGAGTTAGCTGATCGTAAGACATGTAGTCGGGTCTACTGGTTACTCAGAGTTACTTGTGTTGGAAGGAAACTGTGTTTCCTTTTTTTACTTTTACTTTTGACACCTCTGAATGAGAGACAATACCTACTACTTCCAGCTTGTAGGGCTACCACATTTTCGTCAGAGCTAAGCTTACTACTTTGCAGGCTACTCTGTTTGTGCTGCACGTTTTCAGGAAGGGTTTTCCAATAACAAAAATGACCTACTGTAGTGTTGCTCTAATAAATGGATTCGTATGTGTATTTGTATGTGTTTGTCTGTTCTGCAATCTCATTTCCCGTCTATGTGTATTTCTACCTGGTTCAGGGACTTGGAGCGGATGGGGACGTCCACCATGCAGCAGTCCATCCGTAGTGAGTGGCGCCTGGCTAAGATTGCTGCCGTGGTCATCGTGGTGTATGTGCTGTCCTGGTCCCCCTATGCCTGCGTCACACTCATCTCCTGGGCAGGGTGAGTCTCTCGCTGTATACACTCATCCACCCACCTGTCTGTCTGTCTGTCTGTCTGTCTGTCTGTCTGTCTGTCTGTCTGTCTGTCTGTCTGTCTGTCTGTCTGTCTGTCTGTCCACCTGTCTGGATGTCTGCCTGCCTGCCTGCCTCCGTGTCTGTCTGTCTGTCTGTCTGTCTGTCTGTCTGTCTGTCTGTCTGTTCGTCTCTCTGCCTGCCTGCCTGCCTGTCTGTCTGTCTGCTTATCTCTTTGTCTCTGGCAAGAGCTACTGCACTGAGCTCAGAAGTCTCAGTAGGAGAGGTCTTGATGGTGCTGATGGGCATTCTTGTTCATGCCATTTCAGGTTATGCCGGTCCTTTTCTCTTTAAAAAAAAAATATATTTTTGGGGGGCTTTTTGGGCTTTATTATGACAGGACAGTATGAGAGGAGACAGGAAACGATTGTGAGAGAGATGGGGTAGGGCTGGGAAATGACCCCGGCCGGACTCAAACCGCGGTCCCCATGGGCATGCAAGCCTAAATGTGGGGGGCTTAGCGTGCTGCGCCACAATGCCCCCACTGTGTCAGTTTCTCAAACTGAACACACACGCATGCACGCACGCACACACACAAACACACACAGAGTACCATGGACATTTATTATAATGTTATCTGCTGTTGCACTCATGTTATGACATAGTGTTTTACTTAACATTAGCATTACCTAAATTATTATTATTATTATTATTATTAATAATAATAATAATAATAATAATAATAATAATAATAATAATAATAATAATAATAATAATAATAATGAACATTTGATATCATTTGTTTGATGCTGTTTTGTTGAACATGCGCAGAGACATACAGTAGACTATGTGATGTGGGCTAGCAGTGCCAGCCATAACTGCAACAGATTATCCATGCTTGGCTTGCGTGAGTGCGGGTGACAGACCCTTAGTGACACCATTACATGTGGCACACTAACACCATCACTAGATGTTCTCCTCCGCTGCTACTGCTGCTGCCACTAAACACACAGGAAATGTTTCAGTGTTAACTCAACACTTAGAGAGTCATATTTCATCTATTGAGTGTATCTGGTACCCCCTACGTGTTGAATTAACACTGTAAAATGTAATACTGTACAATTCCTTATTGTTGTATGTTGAAGTGCCCCCATAGATTTGTATCTATAGGCAACGCAAGTTTATTTACATAACACACCAGACTTCAGATAAGTCTAAATTAACAGTGAAAAAGAAAAAAAAGAAAAGAAAAATCACACACACACACATTGAAAAGTACTCACAGTTCATAAAGTTCGATTTTTAGGTTGATTTTATGTCACGTTACATTCATTCACATTCATTCACAATTCCTGGTATTATGATATAATGGGAATACACAATGGACGCCTTTTTGTCTGTTAAATAATGTATTGATTGGGACTCATGCGGGAGGCAGGGCAGCCACTGGTACACAGTGACCTTATTTCAGTCTGGAAAAGCTGATTGCTCTCGGCAAAACTCCACTTAACACACTATCATCCTGTATTCCTCTGGCTAGCCAGCCTATATTCTGTCACAACGCTAGATGCTATTCAACTCAACGCTGAGCGCTCTAGACTGAAGAACGTGGACCTTGACTGGCCCAAAAAAATTAAACCCACCCGGGCATTTTTGGTGTAGCCTCTTAGAGCAGATGGGGTCACCGTCGGGCCTATTCACTATTTGCTGAAAATACTCCACTACATCATAAAATCATTGCTATGACATTATCAAGAGCCTTAAGTAACAGATTAAGTGACAGTAAAGTTATAACATAGGCTCTGCACAAAGGGGTTAAACTGGATCCTCATACATATACGCGCTTAGTGTTTTCCTATTTTATCCTGTTTAGACAGTCTGCCGTCTGTATTGAAGATGGTCCAATGGGCCGCTGCACCCTGTGAACAAAAAACAAAACAAATAAACAAACAAAAACAGCAGTATCGGCCTCTGGGGACTGTCAGCCTACCGGGAAAATGCCCAGCATGCCAGATGACCTGCCCAGCCCTGGAAGAGCGTAGCCTGGAGAACATTAGGATTAGCACTGGGTCAGAAGACTAATACCCTGCTGGTCGCATCAGGAGCTGCAAGCTTCACGCATGCCAAACATACTCATGGCTTTTTGCTTTCCCCTAGTCTATTCTTTTCATGGTTGTTTTGCCAGCCTCACAGTCAGGGCTGGACTGGCCATCTGGCGTACCGGGCAAATCCCGGTGGGCCCTCGCGTCTTTCGGGCCCTCGAGGCCCCGAAATAATAATACAAAAATATATACATTGTTTTTTTTGTCTGTGACGGTAAAAAAAATGACACATCGGTGCTCATTGGATGCTTCTCTTGAGGCACATTGACTTAGTCCAATGAAATGGCACTGTTTATCGAAGGCCCGCCCCTCCCTGCAGGCCCTCGCTCGACCCAACTAGTCTGTGTCTGTCAGCAGCAGCATCATCCGAAGTTTCGTTGACTTGGATGGTGGCTATTCGGTTAATAAAAACTCTGGTGGTGGAGCGGAGGATACAGGACGCTATATGGAGAAAGAAAGGACTGGCTATGAAAAGCGCATGGAAAAGCGAAAGCAAAAACTAAATAAAAGAAAACTGAGCAAAATGTGCTAAATCACTGAATTGTTCAAAGCTAAAAGCACCACCAGCTCGAGCTCTGGACCGGTAGCTCTCGTGTGGCCGTGGGAGGTGGTGCATTACACAGCTCGAACTCAGGTTGGGACAGTGGGGCCACCGGTGCATCAACGAGTGCAAGGTGGTGCAGAATGAGGCGGAGGAGAGGCGGCGGGGGTCGGGAGATGGTTCGAGCAGGGGAGGTACAGACGGATACGAGACGAGACCCAGGGAGAGAGAGGTAGCACCCCCCTCAACACACCCAGCTAGCCAATGCATTGTAGCTATGCGCCGCTTCGGCGTTTCGTAATTTCCTATCCCCTTCATTAGCTGAGACCAAATTGTCATGCTGACCTTATCAAATCAGTCATGAATATTTGTATCCATTTGATAAATGCCCATGCACTTGTCTTGTAATGTTGCGCCAGTATAGACATCTTCCATTTGCCTTGGCTTGAGCTGTCACGAGATGCTGCGTGTTGAAGTGAAGCTAGTCTCTGCCCTCTACCCAATTCCTACCCTGGCTGGCCAGGCAGATTAGCTACAACGCCTCTGCGTTTTTCCCATGTAGCCTGAAACTAAAGAATAAAGATGTCGTCCCTCCCCTCTCGCTCAAATCAGTCACAAATATGTATTGATTTATTTTCTTAAACTTTTTTGTATTGCTGCGCGAGCATAGGCCTATAGATCTTCTGTCTTTACGTGTCAGCTGTCTGTTAACTCTCCTTGGTCACAACCACCTGTGCTACTGCGTCTTGTATTACGTGTTAAACGGCGCAGCCCCACTTTCACTTTCTCAAATCCAACAAATATCTTGTTTTAGTCTATTGCTTGTCGTGTCTTTTGCAGCTATGGTTTTAAACTAAATGTATTTTTGCTATCTTTTCCTTCTGTAATGTCACGTCATTATCAAGACTATTATCCTGAGCTGCCTCTTTGCATAGATGGCTAAGAAAGAAACCGTCTTTCCGTGCTGTTTGTGAATCGCTTGGTAGATACGCGCTCCCTTTATTGTAATAGCTATGGAAGCTTAACTTTGTTGTTGGAGTGTGTCTGATATTTTACAGGTTCAGAGAAGTAGATGTGTGCACATCCCACCCGATGGGCCAGGTGCAGGACAATGAGAGTAAATCCAAGTGAAAAAGAGAAGTCCGCGACACCTCTTGTCTATTTCTTATTTAATCGAGCAACGTTTCGACCCTCAGGTCTTCATCAGGCAAAGTGTGAACATGGCATTGAGTGGGTCATTTTAAAACATTCTACAGTCAGCTGATCAGCCAAAGTCCACAGCTGATAGGCTGACAATCAGCTATGCTGGTAGTCCAACAGCAAATGGGTCAGCATATAAAGTCACAGCTGACTCTTCCACAGAAGTTAAACGCCACATAGTTCAAAGATGTAACAGGTTACACTCAGAAAAATAAAGTGATCATGATATTTGAAAACGAAAATGAAAATAAACAACAAAAAAGAAAGAAGAGAAACAACAAAAAAGAATGGAGAAGCACAAGACATTGCATATTAAAAACACCCAGTGAGTCACCTATCACATTGATCATATTTACATAGTTCAGTGGAACAACTTTTGGGCACCTGCGTCCACAAACCAATACCCACAAGTTGGTGGTGTATGTGTGTGTATGTGTGTGTGTGTGTGTGGGGGGGGGGGGGGCGGGGTGGTATGGGGGTATGACAATAATTACAAGAGTTACAAGAATGGCTTGATGTCAATCTCTTCGTTAAGACCATTAGTAGACATTGTGTTCAAATAGTGGATCCAAAACGTCTCACGTTGGAGTAATCTTTTTCCTCTGTCACCGCCTCTTGGTGACCTATCCACACGTTCCACGCCTATATATCTGAGCGCACTTACGTTATGACCGGCACTTTTGAAGTGGGCGGCTACAGGGCTTTTTTCATCGCCGGTCCTGAATGTGCTACGGTGTTCACTGATTCGAGTGCGCAGTTCCCGTGTTGTCTTGCCCACATATGCCAAGCCACAGGGGCAGCGTATTAAATAAACAACATGGGTGGTGCTGCAGGTGATTGCACCTCGGATAGGCAAAGACTTGCCTGTATGTGGATGGCTGAAATGTTTACATTTGTGTGTAAAAGAACACTGGGCGCAGCCTCCACATTTGTAATTGCCATCGGGTAGGCTGAGAAGGGGTTTTGTGGGCGGGGGACAAGTGTCGCTCCGAACTAGGCAATCCTTCAAATTTGGGGCCCGTTTAAAAACAAATTGGGGCGCGGTGGTGAAAACATTTTGCAGTCTTGGGTCGGTCTGAACAATGTGCCAATGTTTGTGTATCACCTTTTTGAACTCATGCGCAAGTGGGGAATATCTGACGCAGCACCTAGTGGAAGGTTTTGTATTGCCACTGGTGCGTTGTTTTGGCTTGATGCATTCTTCTTGCGTTGTGTGATCAAATCTCGTCATGGCTGCGTCTACCCATGTGTGCTTATAGCCTCTGTTGAGGAATCTTTTGGCCATGTCAGAAGATTGTGCAGAATAAGTGGAGGCGTCACTACAAATTCTGCGCACGCGATGGAATTGGCTAATGGGGAGACTTTTTATCAATTGCTTGGGGTGATATTTTACAGGGCCTTCATGAGTTAAATTTTCATGTGGTGTTCACGGATAGGCTTTTGTATCCATGCAAACACGTTTTGTTCTGGAAAGCATTTAATCATTGGGATGGATGTTTCAATATCTTCATGGTTGAGGCGACGCAGTTTGGACGCTCCAAGGCGTAGGCTATTGTACGTAACGTCATCAACCTCTGTTGGAAGCCTAAGCAATGAGCGGTCACTTGGTTTTGTTGTGGTGTGTTGCCATTTAGTAAGCTCACTGACAGTATCTGTGGACTGGAGCAATTTGAAGCTGAAACATTTACATTTTATTATTATTATATCCCCGAAACGCGGAGCGCCGCCGCCGCGTAAGGTCTTTCGTGTTAACGCGATAACTTTTGAACGGATGTTTGGATTTGTCCCAGATTTTTTGGGTGAATGCTCTAGGGCAGGTTCATGAACTGATTCGAATTTGGAGGTCAACACTTTCAAGATGGCTGAATTCAAGATGGCCGAATTTTTGTTTGGTCCATAACTTCTGACCGGGTGGATGGATTTGTCCCAGATTTGGTGTGTGAATGCTCTAGGGTAGGTTCATGAATTGATTCGGGTTTGGAGGTCAACGCTTTCAAGATGGCTGAATTCAAGATGGCCGAATTATTGTTTGGCCCATAACTACTGACCGGGTTGATGGATTTGTCCCAGATTTTGTGTGTGAATGCTCTAGGGTAGGTTCATGAACTGATTCGAGTTTGGAAGACAACACTTTCAAAATGGCGGAATTTTCATTTGGCCCATAACTTCTGACTGGGTGGATTGATTTGCCCGGTAACACCTTATTTTAATGGTTCACCATTTCAGTGAATCTACCATATTAGGTACAGTGTAATAACCAATGTAACAATATTTAATACCATGTAATACTAGTGTAATACCAGTGTAACAATATGCAATATCAGGTACAGTGTAATAACGAGTGTAACAGTATGCAATACCATGTAATATAGTGTAATACCAGTGTAACAATATGCAATACCATGTAATACCACTTACGCACAAACACATGATGTAAGTAAAAAAATGGCGGTGTTACACTGGTATTACATTGTATTAAATATTGTTACACTGGTTATTACACTGTACCTAATGTGGTATATCCACTGAACCATTAAAACAGTATTACCATTTGCCCCATTTTTTGCTTCATTTTCACAATAGCCGTTTGGTTTTAAGCCTATGCACGTCATGTCACGTCTGTATGTATCATACACGTTTACGAAATGGTGGACGGGAGTGGTAGGAATGATGGGGGACTGGAAGCGTCACGTTTCGGGGATATACCTTAAGCAGTCGAAGGCGACTGCACAGGCAGTCTAGTTGTATATGGTGTCCATTTTGCAGTGTGTGTGTCTGTGTGTGTGTGTCTGTGTGTGTGTGTGTGTTTGTGTGTGTGTGTGTGTGTGTCTGTGTGTGTGTGTGTGTGTGTGTGTGTGTGTGTGTGTGTGTGTGTGTGTGTGTGTGTGTGTGTGTGTGTGTGTGTGTGTGTGTGTGTGTGTGTGTGTGTGTGTGTGTGTGAGTGAAATATTGCTTTGCTTAACAAGGTGTTTGTGTCTGTGGGACCTGTTTTCAGTTTTTGCTTAAGGGAAATGGTATGAATACTTTTATATATTGCGATTCACTGGCCAGGAAAATAATCAGGAAAATAGAGTTAGTTGTCCACCTCTCTATCTCCTACCCTCAAACATAGGCCTACTCAGAACTTCACATGCAGGATGAAGGGAACATGAGGGTACACTGCAACCATCTCCCTAAGAAGATTATTGTGAGTAGTGATGAAGCATTTTTTTCGTGTGAGCTTTTTAATGTAGGCTATATTATATACGATGTCATAAATACCGATAGGCGCCGCATCGGTGTCGGGCCCTCAGGCGTCAAAAAGTGCCCGGGCCCTTTTCAGATCCCAGTCCAGCCCTGCTCACAGTGGTGACAGAACTAAAAAAAGGCTATATCCCTAGTTATCCAAATCATGCAATGATCTGTTGAAACTTTGGGTATTTCGTTTGTCTTTCCAATGTGACTAGATGGCGCACAGCGCTAAAGTTGAAACTCTGGACTTAAGGCTTTGTCACACAAGATTGCATGACCACTGTGAGAGGCAGTTAACATTCTTCAGTATCAACATTCAGTATCTCTAGACTTCTACTTGAGTTTTACGTGTAAGTTACAGTGGTTACAATGCCATGACATCTGAAATCTACCATGAAAGCAAAAGAGTTTCCTTAGTGGTAGATTTCTGCAAAAGCATTTACATAGGCCTGCATATTTCTTTGTTGAACATTACTGGAACCTTTTTCTTGATCCCTTGTCTATTTTATTTGAATAGATTTGATCATTTGAAAGCATTTCAAGCAATCTATGTCTATCAAATCTAAATGTTCTTTGGATAACTTTCTCATTATGTTTGGGAGTTGGTATTGGGATCAAATCCAGTATCACTATAAAGAATGTGGATGGGTGGGTGGCTGGGTGGCTGGGTGTGTGGCTCTGTGGGCTAATGTGCCATACCATAATGCAGGGGATGGCTTTGACTCCGGCCAGAGATTGTTTCCTGATCCCTCCCCAGCTCTCTTTCCCCACTGTTTCCTGTCTGTCTCATTGTCCTGTCTGATTAATTAAGGTGCAAAAGCCCAAACAATAAATTGCCAAAAAAGAATGTGGTTGAATATCAATCAATGCTTCCCTGCATCTTTATGCCATTACTGAAATGCCCTTGGACAAAGGAATCCATATTGTAGTGCTCTGGGACTGTCCCTGTGACTGAGAGGACCATCCTGGGACTTGTATTACTATTTGGCAAAATGCTGCACTTTGTAAGAACTTGAAAAGTTGATTTTGCTGCTACATTTGGGTACACCCTCATGTGACCACCCACATTTGATTTTAAAGGTAATAATCGGGGATATGATAGCAACCTAATACTCAACTAGATTGCATTCTCACAGAAAATGCTGGAAGCGGGCTTGCCTTTTGGGGCAGAGATGAGCAGTTTTATTTTTGATATCTCTATCCCTAAATTAAAAACAAAGTACTATTGAGAAAACAAAGCTAAAAGAAATGTTGGAAAAAATCCATCCACCCAGTCAGAAGTTATGGGCCAAACAATTCAGCCATCTTGGATTCAGCCATCTTGAAAGTGTTGTATAATTTTGAAAATCAACATGGGTCCGAGTGGGATTCGAACTCACAACCTCCATATCTGTAATCCAGCACCTTTGCCATTGATACTAAATGACATACATGGCATTTTAAGTTGGCTAAGGAACACTGCATATGATATAATTTTGAAAATCAACATGGGTCCGAGTGGGATTCGAACTCACAACCTCCATATCTGTAATCCAGCACCTTTGCCATTGATACTAAATGACATACATGGTATTTTAAGTTGGCTAAGGAACACTGCATATGATATAATTTTGAAAATCAACATGGGTCCGAGTGGGATTCAAACTTCCAACCTCCATATCTCTAATCCAGCACCTCCACCATTGAGCCAAGCAGCTGGCTGTCATACACATTCCAGCAAGACAATATCACATTGCATTGAAGAGCTGAACAATAGACTTCTAGAACTGTAGTTGCAGGTGCTCGTTAAGAATAGAATGTTGAGAGAAAGTGACAGTTGAGATGGAACCCTTTATTGGCAGCACCTGTTCTGATTGACTGTATGGCAGTTAGTATGGTGCTCTAAGGCAGAGGGCAGAATCTAAAACAGTTTCTAGGTCTTTAGCTTGCTGTTGTTAAAAAACTAAAAAGAATTGGCACATGTCCTGTGCACAGATTGAAGTCATGAATTTGATCTTTCTAACAGTCTTTGAATGAAGTTTATAGGTTAAACGGTTCAGTCACAAATGGACCTCTTGTGGAACATGTGCTGACCTCTTCAAAAAGGCACTTCAAGAGCCAATGGAAAAAGCCATTGGGCCAGCCCTGCCGTTTTTACACACCTGCCATTTAAAAAGTAATGGAAGTTGGGACATGAAACTTTCACAGTTTGGAGACATCTCATAGAGCTTGCTAACAACGCGTCAACTAAACTTCTAGGTGAAAGTGTTGATGTTTTATGACCGAAGCCTCCTACACTCTGATCTGTAGAGTGGCGGAACCTTGGTTCATGAAGGTTCTACCATTGTTTTCTATCGGGACCCAAGTTTGCACAAAATCGACAAAAACTGAAAAACGACAAGAGACACGGACACGCTATATCAAAACAGATGAACTACAAGCCGAGCCGGTCGTTTTAGTGTTTGAAGGGTGTCTCTATCTCGAACGGCCTAGGAGGAGATCCATTTTCTATTTTATTGCCCTGCACAAGAAAGCAACAAAGCAAGCAAGCAAGCATAATAAACGTACTTAGAGATTACTAGAATCGGGCCTTGCTCTGCAAGCCCGCTTAATAATAAACTGTACTTAGGTATTTCTAGAATTGGGACTTGGTCTGCAAGCCTGCTTAATGATAATAAACTGTACTTAGGGATTCTAGAATCGGGCCTTGCTCTGCAAGCCCGCTTAATAAACTGTACTTAGGGATTTCTAGAATCGGGCCTTGCTCTGCAAGCCCGCTTAACTAGGCCTATATAGCACTTTTACTGTACTGAAGGCTGTCGGAAACACTTTATTTTAGGGATACATCTATTAGCACTAATACATACAATGTTCCTGTATAAGTAACTTGTAAGGCATGTACAAAGCAAAATCAAACATTTGCTAGGCATGTATTCGCAAATGTCTTGTTCATGCACAATAAGGGATTTATTACCAATTTAACCTTAGTAAGGACCTAGTAGGCCTTGGCATTTGCTTAGTACATGCCTTACAAGTTACTTATGCAGGCATTAACATTGTATGTATTAGTGCTAATAGATGTATCCCTAAAATAAAGTGTTACCAAGATGTCTTACACAGAGCCTTTGCAGTGAACTGGAGCCTTATTTCTCTCTCAGCCATTTTGGCATTCCTTTACCTGTGGCATCTGGTGCCTTCACATCCTCATGGGGTCATCAGGGCGCATTTTCTTACAGAGAGTAGGATGCTGGTGGGAAAAAGTAACTGTTTGAATTTGGTTGGTTGGTGAATTAAATTTGGTAGGATAGACTGGTAGATTCTGTCTCAACGTGTTCTTCTCTCATCCTCTCAGGTATTCCCATCTTCTTGGTCCATACTCCAAAACGATACCTGCAGTTATCGCAAAATCATCCACAATTTACAACCCATTCATCTACGCGATTATACACACAAAATACAGGTGAGGAGACCCATTACAAAAAACTATGCCTACTGGTTACATCAGTAGTCGTCATCTAACTCTCATTGAAAACCAAATAGACTAGGGGAATACTGCCATTGTTCCAGGTCAGAGATGTCAAACTGAAGCCAGGGGGCCAAATCTGGCCTACAGGGTGATTTTATTTGGCCTGCCAGATCATTTCAAATGTTTTACAGTTGGCCCAAATGAACCATGACTTGAGTATCAAATTTGGTATGTCACAGGAACATGAGAGGGTCTGGGCCAGTGTAAGAGTGTTACGACGATGCAGGCACACTTGAGCCACCATATATGTGTGTTTGTGAAATTTGCGTTCTAGTATTAAGTGTGTGCACAATTTAACTTCCCCCCTATTTTTTTGTTATGAAATACTAAGTCTGGCCGATGACGTCCTAGATTTAGATGTTGTCCCCTTGTGATTATCAGTTTGAAACCCCTGATCCAGGTCATGATGTCATGGTTATGGTTGTCGGCAACTGGCAACCTGAAACTTCAATCTCCAAAAAGAAGACCAGTTACAAAGAATTGAACTCCTTTGGGACAATAAGCCTACTTTGTATTTAATGTTTTTAGGAAATGAAAATACTTTTTGGAAGAGTTGTTTACTTTTGGGAGGAGAGATTAGTTAAGGTTGTTCATTTTTAAAAACAGTGTATTTCCAGAATTGATGTAACATATTACCAGTCATCATAGACACCTTTGACTGCAAAAGCTTCTCTGGTCAGACCAATATTAATTTAAAAAGATCCAATTTGAGGGAATAAGCAGCATGCTGTAGGCTAAATTCTGAAAATAACCTGCTAAAATTTTCACTCCTTTAAATATCTAGCTTGAAATCTCTCTCTCTTTATTCAGGAACACGTTAGCTGAGAAGGTCCCCTGCCTGGCCTGCCTCCGGAAGAGACATAAGGACTGCTTGTCCACTACCAACAGCGAGACCTATGCCAACGACGGCGGCTTCAGTAGGCAGTCATCCATGAGCAAGAAGAAACTCTTCGCCGTCACCATGACGACAGCCACCCCCAGCAACGATGTGGTACTGTACAACAGTATGTTTGTCCCTACAGTGTTAAACTAGTGCTCAGTGCCATTTACTAAGCTGGCACTCAGGTCCAAATGCCTCCTTTTTAAAATGCTTTAAAAGTCACTCCCCAGAATGTTAATAGACCAACAACTATACATAAAAGGTCTACGATGCATTCATTGAGTATGCCAAGTAGGCCTATTTGTAATTATTTATCCATGAATTTAACAGTAGCCCTTTGGCTTTAATGCTTGAGCCCTATTCCAGTGCCAACAACTGCATAATCATGCGGTCACAATTATATGTAAATAGCTCTGCATGCTAACTTGATGAAATACTCGTAGTATATTTTCGAAGTAGGCCTATATATCTTTTAGTTTATTAATGCATTATAAGGCTTTGTGAAGGTCTTCATAGGATCATATGAAGTCCATCTTCAATGCAAAACAATTAACAAAGACTTACATCAAAATGTTTTCGGTCTGATTCAGCAGACCAGAATTGATGTGACATTGATGTAAAATGCCTTTTAAGACCGGTCATGATTCGTAGAGTAAGAAAAGTCTTATTGGATTATTTTGCTGCGGTTGTTAATGTGGTGTCTACTGAGGACATCACAAGTTAAGGTTAGAGTTCTTATACGTAAGAGGACTATCTGTGATGCTGCTGCGGCAAGTAAACAAGCTTGAGTCCCTCATTATTATCTCAAGGGCTCACTGTGTGTGTGTGTGTGTGTGTGTGTGTGTGTGTGTGTGTGTGTGTGTGTGTGTGTGTGAGTGTGTGTGTGCGTGTGTGTGAGTGTGTGTGTGTGTGTGTGTGTGTGTGTGTGTGTGTGTGTGTGTGTGTGTGTGTGTGTGTGCACGTGTGTGTGTGTGTGTGTGCACGTGTGTGAGTGCATGAGTGTGTGTGCGTGTGTGCGTGCATGAGAGAGCGAGAGAGAGAGAGAGAGAGAGAGAGAGAGAGAGAGAGAGAGAGAGAGAGAGAGAGAGTGTGAGAGAGTGCACGTGTGTGTGTGTGTGTGTGTGTGTGTGTGTGTGTGTGTGTGTGTGTGTGTGTGTGTGTGTGTGTGTGTGTGTGTGTGTGTGTGTGTGTGTGTGTGTGTGTTTGTACTCTTGAGAGGCTATTATGAACTGACTAAACTCTAACTCTGATTCTTTTGGTTTATGTCTACATTACATCCCATTGTCTTGAATGTGATAACTGTATAAAACAGAATCTTGCAGCTATATGAAGACCCTGTGTACTTGTGTTAATACTATGTAAACAGCCATAGACAGTTTGCTTACACTTCAGTTTACTGCAATATTCAAAAACATTGACACGTAAGTTTGACATTTGCACAGCGATACAACAACATAGCCTATGTAATGGAATATTGACCACTGTGCAGAAAAAATAGCTACTCTCTTTTCAATTCAATTTATCGATTCAAACCACTGATTCAAATCAAATGCCCCCGAGCAATTTTATTTTTTAATTTCATTTCATTTTAGTTCTCCAGGGTAGTCAGGTTGAGGCTATTACCTCAAGTGAGCCATGCACAAGAGATCAGCAATAGGCCAAAGACGTCAGAAATAGGCTAAAGAGGCTAATGGTCTTGGAGTCTAGATTGGTCAAGGGGGGGTAGCATACAGTACATACACTTGTCTACCTGCTAATTTATTTTATATATTTTTAGGGGCTTTTTATGCCTTTGTTGACAGGATAGTGTGAGATGCTGACAGGAAATGAGTGGGTGAGAGAGATGGGGGAGGATTGGGAAATGACCCCGTCCGGACTCGAACCGGGGTCCCTATGGGCATGCTTAGCGCGCTGCGCCACAGCGCCCCCATCTACCTGCTAAATTAGGGATTGGAACACGGGTATGGTTGGCCTGTGGGTTGGGACCCCTACCCCCCTCATTAGCATATTTCTCACCATCATATCTAGATCCGTGCCGTGCTCTGTGCCAGTGCTTTGTAGGGCCAGCAGCCCAGACCCACCATAGCCATAATCCATACTTGTTTTCATTTGTTTCCCTCAGGTTCACATGGTGCAGGCCCCGAAGATGTGTGACGTGGAGATGGATGTGATGTCGCGTAAAGCGGACTCCTTCAGGAGCTCTTCCTCATTCCCCTTACTGCAGGAGAGCACCAGCAGAGGAGCCAGGTGGCACAAGACCACACACCACAAGGCCACCGACAATCGAGTGAGTAAAAGAGCGAATCAGTGAATGAGTGGAGTGCATGCATGTCTAAGTGAGTGAGTGAGTGAGTGAGTGAGTGAGGGAGGGAGTGCATAAATGAATAAGTGAATGAGTGTGTGATTGACTGCATAAAAGCAATATCCCAGGTTACCCCCCCCACACACACACACATACTGTACACACACACACAGTACAGTAGGACTATGCACAGAACAGTACAGGCAAAGAACTCTAATTTCACCACATGTTATACTTTGAAAGCATTTATCTGCAAATGACAAATAACAACAAAACCCTTATAATAGACAAAAAATCACTGTAGTAATACAGGTAGTTTGGCATAAAAGACACCTGACTGTAAAATTCTATACATTACTGTACGGTCTCCCCTCACTCTGTATCCCCTTAATGCATGTCACTCGACCAGTGGACCACCGTAATAGTCACTGAAACAAGTCCGACAGGCAGACAAAGATGTCGATGCCAGGGTTGGGGAACGTTTTTTATTCAAGGGGCCACTTCAAATTCCTCCAAGGGCCGTAAAAGTTCTCAGAGGGCCGTACTATGAACACAAACCAGGATTTCTCCTTACCATGGAGGTAGTATAAGAACTGGAGAGAGTGAATAAGTCCCACCTCCAGTCATTTCAATGGGAAATGTTAGGCTAGTGAATTCAGCCAAAATTGAACGTTTTTACAGCTTCCAAAATAGTTATTTCCGCTGACAGTTTACTCAGCCAATTACGTGCCACGTTACGGATTGACTTACGGTCGACCAGAAAGCTATATTGAAGACGGGCATTGGATGCATGGAGGTGCCCAACCACAGACCTGTAAAGATCTGTGCGCCCAACACAAAACTTACGTACCCACCAATCATCATTGAGCGAAGTGGATGTCGGAAATGTGAAAATGGCGAATTGCTAATCAGCGAAGCTAACCAGCCAAATCCTGCCCCCCTGCTCCCTACACTTTAGGCCTATGTTGAAGGCAGTCTCCTTAAGACCCCACCTTCTCTAGGTCCCCTGAATATAACATAATTGTAATGTAAATGTTATTTCTAAGATTCCTTTACAATATGTCATATTTCATGTGAAGATGCATAACATTGAAATTGTATTGGGGCCCGGATAAAATGGCCTCAAGGGCCGCAAGCCCTCGAGACATAGGTTCCCCACCCCTGGTCAATGCAGAGGGGCCTTAACTCTGCCGCCTTGTGGACAAAGGAGGGAATTACAATTTAAAGAATGCGATTCAGACGGACAGACAGACAGACAGACAGACCGACAGACCGACGGACAGACATACCCTCTTATAGAGATGCTAAGACGCATCTAAAAACATAGTACTACGCCACTATGACAGTGCACAGGGCCTTTAATAATTCATTGGTCATTGCCATTCTGGTAACAGCTAATTTATAACAGAGGCCGTGTCTTACAGGTTCAAACTAAATGCGTTGTTTTCTTTCCCTGCAGCCCACCAGCATCCCAGTATCCATGAGTCTGTGTGAGGATGACCTGGTGACGGGATCGCTGCACACGGCCTCCGTCCCGCTGCTCGTCTCCTCCGGGGACCCGCTCGTGTCGCACCTGACCTCGGCCTCGGGCGGCAGCACCACACACATCGTCTCCTCATATGCCAGCCACAGCCACAGGGACAGGGACAGCTACAGGGACAGCTACAGGGGCAACCTGGAGACAGTGTGCTTCACCACCAGGTCCTGCTACGGCGTCCCGCGCATTATCATCAGCCCCACCTCGGAGAACAGTCTGACGGAAGAGGCGCTGTACTTGGACAATAAACCGGGGAGGCGATGAGGGATGAAGTGGACTGATGCTGATGGCCTCTATCAGAGACAGCGTAACCAGTCCAGGAAACGTTTTTGCGAGTTTATGTGCAGAGTTTTTCCTATCCAGAGCAGGGCTGCTGACCGCTTTGGCTGGGCCCAGGACAAAGTCATCTGAAAGCCCCACCCCCCATCCAATACATAGCCTACAATGTAATGAGAACCCAATTCTGGGTGCCCTCTGTTCCTGGGCCCAGGACAACGGTCCCCTTTGTCCCTACTCTTTGCTTCCCTGCCCCGAGCCCTATTTTTTTGGATACTCCATATTTAGGTGTACCTGTATTGTAGGTTACTCATTTGGACAATTGTGAAACGGTGAGGGAAAATTGGACTGGTGCTGGTGGACAGGGCTTCAGTTTTGACAGTTTTGACCTGGCCCGGCACAAAGCCATTTGAAAGGCCCTCCCATGCAATGCATACAATAGGTATGTATACATGGGCACTTCTGATCCGATTAGAATAGGGATATTTTTCTACTCCGATCAGGAATTCCCTTGTATACGGCCCGATCGGACTAGATTTCTTTGATCGGATCAGAATTCTAATCGGACTAGAAGAGGTGGTGTAGTCCGATCAGATGGTCCATGTATACACTCTATTCCACTTGGTTGTTTGTGACGCAATCGTGTCACATATTTTAACAAATGAAGCTCTGGTTATCCTAACATTTTAACGCCATATTGGTCGCTCAATTCCTGCAGAACAACTCTCTCCCACCAACCCTGGCTTCGTACTCTCATCCACAGACTTCTTTCTTGTTTGTGAGGTGTTTTAAGTGAACTGGTGACAACAGCGCGTCGGAGTGCCGCTGTTACACACTTGCACATAAGCGCAAGATTAAGTACAGCAGTGTCGCTTCCCGCTGCACTTTCAGAAAGACTAAAATTATAGGTATTAAATAAAGCAAGCGATACTTTTCATGTTTATCCCAGTTTCAACCCGGCCTGTTGCTAACCACTCTCCCTGGTAACCGCGCGCGGCAGGTATTCGAACGTTCGAGGTCAATGTAATGTATACACTTCATTCCGATCAGACTAATCGGGTCAGATCTATTCCGATCTGCGAAAAAAGCGCCATATATACACAGCTAATGTAATGAGGACCAAGTTCTGGAACCCCTCTTCCCCTGGACCCAGGACAGCTGACCCCTTTGCACCCACCCCCATGCCCCATCCCCCTTACCCCCGAAGGGATTTCCCTGGCGATGAGTCGTGGAAGCTGGACAGATGCTGGAGGTTCAGAGTCCACATACAATGTGTGAGATGCGCCTGGGGGTCCAAGAGGACTTTCAATTAAAAAAACATGCTGTAGCACACTCAGAGCTTACAAATGCATAAAAGATTTAAATGAGATGGATGCTAAAACATCTGTCTAATAAATAATTGTGCATTTTATATGTTCTGAGTGTATGACAACATTTGGTTTGGTTAAATGTCCTGATGGATCAGGGGTGCGTTTCTCGAAAGCATAGTTGTTAGCCAGTTATCAACTTCGGTAGTTGCCAATGGGAAATTGCATTGCAAACAACAAAGTAGCTAATATAGTTAGCAACTGCGGTTTCGAGAAATGCATGCCAGAACAGTTCCACAAAACTGTATTAAGTTAATGTGGAGACCTTTCCTATCCTAAGTCCTAATTTTTTGGGTACACACCACACATTTGTATGTACAAGATGATGCACAAATGTTGATAAAAGGATTTTATATATATTTTTTAGTTTGCATTGTTACAAGCAACAAATGATGCGAAAAATGGACAAGGACATTTGAAGAGCAGCTTCGTAAAAGTGATCAATAACATTCTCCCATTCTTGCTTAATGGTCAGTTATTTTTCCCATAAACAAATAAAGAAAACAGCACAACAAGAAAAAGCTATCATTACTATCTGAGCAATTTATTTCTGTCTATACATTTTAAATGAATAAACTTGTTCAAGCCTCGCCAGATACTTCTGGCCAACAACCAGGCAATTTAGAGTAGAGTAGAGTAGAGTAGAGTACAGTAACTTTATTGATCCCCAGGGGAAATTCAGGAATTTAGGGGAAGGCAACACGTGCACCCATCAATACCCATCCTCCCAACCTCCACAATATGGTAAAAAACCACAGAATGTGTCAATGGCTAAACCAACATTCTTGTTTTGAGAACACAACAAAAATTAAGCATATATTTTGCTTTGAAAGTACTGTAGACTTTGTGCACATTTTCAGATGCTGAACGTAAATGACCAGGGGTTATTTTTGCTAAAAAAAAAAAAAAAAGACATACGCAGTCCTAATTAAATCTCGGTTTTCTTTTTCTTTCAGTTAATTTACTCATGCTGGCAGGAGATTACATTTTGACCCCTGCAGCCTTCCTCAGATTCACTAACATTTCATGTTTGTTCTTTGGGTAAAAAACACATGTTGTGGAGCACAAAATGTACAATGTGCAGACATATTTCACCTATGTCTCCAAACCAAACAGCAAGATGCTCCAAGAAGCTGCAACCTGCTTCTCTTCGTCAAAGAGTACCTTGAGGTGGTCAACTCACATTCAGCCCAAGAAATGCCCTCCTGACGCATGGCACCGAGGAGCACGGCAGGGCAGAGCAGAGCAGAGCGTGGGGCTGGCTGGCACACGGTAGAACACTGTCAAGTCTATTTAGCGTCATATGACATGTCCACAAACCGAGTGGGATGAAAAAGTCATAGTGGCTTTTTGTGTTTAGGGATTTTACGAAGGGAGAGAATCAGACTGGAGCAGACGCTCAGTATCTCGGCTCAAAACACCTTTATCTTCTCCTCTATGTGACCTTCCTGAAATGCATCTCTTGCAGGTTGGTGTGTATGGTGCTACTACCATGTCCACATTACTGCACCGACCATTTTCCTGTGTTATTTCCACACTTGGAGAGAATTAGTAACTACAAGGGTGTTACATTTCACCCTCTAAGTGTTAAATTAACTCAATTTAGCCAGAGGCACCTTCAAAAAACACCTGCTGAATGCCTAAGCTCTTTTTGGGTAAGCATATAAAAACATGAAATAAGTTGCATTTAAAAGCTAGAACCATCTTGCATTAGAATGAGTTCATTCCGCTCCAACAAACCCACATTTTTATTTAAAAAGCTCAAATCTCAAGAGCCTGAATGCAGCGTATATGTCGCTCCAGGTGCCAAAGGTCAAACATATACAGTAGGCAGCGCCATCAGGCTAAAGTGGGTTGACACTGCAAACTTTCCTCTGGAGGAGGGAGGTGTGAATCTATAGCCTGGTCAATGGCCTCATCTGGCTCGTCTCAAGAATCCTGACTGATACTTCCACTTACTGTGAGCTGCTGCCCTCTGTATGTGAAAATCTGGTCTGTGCTTTATGAAAGAATTTGAGATGCATTCTGAGTGCATTCTGCTTGGCTGAGCTCAGGGATGTACTTGGGACAAAAAAAAGAGACTGGGCATTTTCGGCTAGGATCAGCTCACCAGGCATTACGTAAGAGACAATGAAGCCTGTGGCAAAAATGTTAGTAATACAATATGAGCTACCACAACACCCCAAAGGCCGTTTTTACATCTGACTCTTTCAGAGAGTCCTGCTGTAGCAGCATGATGGCTGATTCCTTTGAGGATAGGGTCCGTCCAAAAACCTCAATAGACCACCGGGCAAATGCCCTGTATGCCACATGACCAATCCAGCTATGGCTGAGCTGCAAGTGTGTGAGTGGTTCCATTTTACTGTATTGTACTGTATCACTTCCTGATGGGTGATCAAATGCTGGTGCTACAGAGGGATTTCAAATGACAGATGCCTCACTGTTGTAAAAATGACATCATATTTAATTCTACAAAGATAAACCATCACCACTGTTTTACTTTTACAACCAACATTTATATAACTAGTCAGTTTGTCCTTTCCTTCAAATTTTGAAACAGCATTGGTAGATTGTGCAAATAGGTTCGATTAGGCTACCTGGCATAGAACACGTGGATCCCTCACCAAAGCACCCAGTTTATTTTGGGCACATTGGATTGCCATGGATTGGATTGGATTTGGATTTGGACAGGATTTGGATTTGGGATGTCAAAATGTCAAAACACAAAACACATCATCATCAGTCTCCCGCATGTAAAAGGTTGAGAAAGGTTATTAGGGCCTCTCTGGGTTAAGCAAACAGCAGCTCGATTTTGGTGGCTTAGAGTCAGTCATTCATGTCGTTTATGGCACTTTGAGTTATGAAGGGACGTTACAGTGAAACAGTCCTGACAAGACAGCGGTCAGGTCAGAGGTGCGGTCATGAAAAAATGAATAAGAACATCATGAGAGCACGTCCAATGGCAAAAAAACAACATGATCTCCAAAAATTCCATGCTCCTGGACACGGATGTCAAGGACACAAAATCCGTGTCCAGGAGCACGGATTTTGCCAAAATTCCGTGTTCCCGGACACAGAATTATTTTCCATGATGCACACACAGAAGTGCTCTCGATACTCCCACAGCTCTATGTTTCCACAGTCTTGTGTTTTCTCAGGATTTTTCTAATTTCAAATATTTTTTATGACAGGTTAGGGTTAGGGATTGTTTTGGTCTGGGCACAGCTAGTAGCCTATTCTTTCATTCATTATATGAATTTGATAGCCTAGCAACCAATTGGAAAAGGTATTTCTCAAAAATATGTCTTTAATGTCAGGTTAAGGTTAGGGAATGTTTTGATCAGGGCACAACTTAAATTTCTATAGCATTATTTTGTTTAGGATTAGCATTTGGTACGTATTTTCCAATGATAGAGTTAACACAGTGCTGTGGTAATATAGAAAGCACTTCTGTGTGCCCATCACGGAAAACAATTCCGTGTCCAGGAGCACGGAATTTTGGCAAAATCCGTGCTCCTGGACACGGATTTCATGTCCGTAACATCCGTGTCCAGGAGCACGGAATTTTCTCAGGCGAAATTAACCCATTTTAGCCTGATGACTCGTATATGTCGTTTGACCTTTAGTGCCTGGAGGCACATATTCTGCATTCAGGCTCACACAATTTTAGCTTTTTTATTAAAAATCTTGGTATGTTATAGCTGAATGCAACTTATTTCACGTTTTTATGTGCATCATAGACTGAGATATTTAGGTTTTTATAGGCTGAGGGCAAATTTCTCAACAAGGGCTTAGGCGTTCAGCAGCCATTTTTTGCAGGTGCTTTAGGCGTCAATGGGTTAAATGAAACCAGTACATGAACACAAAGGTAGGCTAACTACATTTTGTCAAAACACACTCTATATGTCAATCTCATTATCTAACCTCCTGTCCTCGCCTTGTGCTTGTGGCCTTGTGTTTCACTGACACCCTGCCTCCGTGGAGAAAACATTTAAGTTTCCCCGCAGCCAGCCTAGACACAGCACCTTTTGGGGGACTTTTCCCCACTCGACACCCCAATAGCAAATAAGAAAATGACCTTTGAATTGTGCTTTTGCGAGATTTTGAATAAAACATCGATCGTCACTGACATTTTGCCTTGCTTCACACGGACACAAGCAGGAGAGGATGCAGATTAGATATTGAAATGCACCTTATACAACTTTTAGCACATTTTCTCCTCAGTGCTCCCCTAGTGTCTCTAAAGTTAACCCTTTAAAGCGCAAGTGACTATATTTGATCCCTTCCCATCGCTTCCACACAGCTACAAATGCTCCTGCCTTGCCTCTCTATAAGGGTGTACAACCAAGTGGGTTATATCAAATTAATCTGGAGGAATCAGGCTTTCACACAGATAGTGACATCATGACATTTGCATTCGACCAATCGATAGTGGCCTGGAGCCTGTCAAACGTATTTTTCCACTCGGAAGTTGAGATTTGTGTGCCCTATAAAGGGTTAATAAAAGTACCAGAGTAGGTTAATGTACACTGTTTTAGAACAGCATGTCCATATGCCTGAATGGTAGATTATGAATGAACACTCTAATGAAAGTGACACGTTTCACTTCCAGCCATTATTACTGGTGTTGAAAGGCATTATTCATTATGTCGGCTGGTTTTTGATGCACAGCTCATTACACGATTGGTATTACTCCTTCGGGCCAAAATGCCTCAATCTTTATCATGCCTACGGTATGTGATCCTCCTACTGTGTGTGTGTGTGTGTGTGTGTGTGTGTGTGTGTGTGTGTGTGTGTGTGTGTGTGTGTGTGTGTGTGTGTGTGTGTGTGTGTGTGTGTGTGTGTGTGTGTGTGTGTGTGTGTGTGTGTGTGAGAGAGAGAGAGAGCGAGCGCAAAGAGAGGGCCAAAGAAAGAAAGAAAGAAAGAAAAAAAGAAAGAAAGAAAGAAAGAAAGAAAGAAAGAAAGAAAGAAAGAAAGAAAGAAAGAATGGATGAAAGAGAAAAGAAAGAAACAGGAGAGACCTGTGTGGTGGCATGCAATTCAATTCAATGTTCCCCTGCGGCCTCCTGCCACTGTGTGCTGTGCAGTGGACTGACTGGCACATTCTCCATTCTGTTCCCCTGTGAGGAAGGGAAGGGAAGAGGATCGTCTTCAATCAGGAGAGAATGGCCCTTATATGGAGTATAAGCATGCTGCTGCTGCAGTGACTGGGGCTGGTGCCATCGAGTGAGAGAAGAAGTAATTGAATGCAGAAATGTTGACTGATCGCTTTTGGATGATGTGACTTTCTCACACATCGACTTGGACAGGCACACTAGACTAGCGAAATACTCAGACTCAGAGGTAGAAAGAGTACAGAAACATTACCTTCAAGTGAAAGAATCTTCACTCTGCCTAAATTCTACACAAGTAAAAGTAAAAAGTACTTAACTTAAAATGCGATTTAAGTAAATGTACTTTCTTACATTCAATTGGCTTTCCTCTCGAGAATTCAATGTTTCTTTTTATTGAATACCGTCCTCCATAACGTCTATCTCTTGCTTGGCGCTAGCCATCATCCGATACATTGATCATCCTTGTTGTATTGTTTTGCATGGCATTTTGTCTCTCAGTCTAGTTTTTGTACTCAGTACTCAGGCCAGTGTAATTGAGAGAACTTGGCTTAAAATGCAATGCAAATTAATTTTAAAAACTACTTAGAAAGTACAAAATACTCATAAAAGCTACTCAAGTGCAATACTTGAGTAAATTACATTAGTTAATTTCCACCCCTGAAAATTCTATAGGCCTATGTGATGGTGTGATTTGATTGTCTTTCTTCCAAATAGGCCAATAAATAAAATTTCTCACGTTTTTGATGTGACTGTTATGACGGTTGTAAATAGAATATAAAGGTATTTAGGAATATTTTGTTATTTTTTGCTTGCTGTGGTTATTAGCCACAAAAATGATTTGGATTTTTCATCCTGTGAATTCTGTGATTGAAATGATAGAACACAGGAGGAAAAGTAAAGTTAGCAATTGGCCACCAGAGGGTGCTAGAAACAACTTGAGTGTTTGACAGTGCGCTTCTGTCACCGGCTCCGAAAGACCCCAGTAATGATGTTGCATGTCACATTTGTGTCCTAATACACAAGTATTCATTTAAATATAGTATTTAAGGTAAATATTGCTTGAGAGATGAGTAATGGAGATCTACAGAAGTTAGAAAATATCTGAATCTCTGAATTTTGCAGTTATACTTTAATTTGAACTGTTTTTGTAAAACAAAAATCTCTAAACAAAAGACAAAAACAAAACAAAAAAAAGCAGAGGCTTATGACATTGCAGAGTTCAAAAGGTGAGATGATACTGGAAGGAATGACCTCAGTCTTGGAGACTTCTGCTGACAGGCACTGTGTGTGTGTGTGTGTGTGTGTGTGTGTGTGTGTGTGTGTGTGTGTGTGTGTGTGTGTGTGTGTGTGTGTGTGTGTGTGTGTGTGTGTGTGTGTGTGTGTGTGTGTGCGCGCACGCGTGTGTGTCACACTGAATACCTGAGGGGTGAAGTCAGGGAGAGTGGAGCTTGGGTCACTGTTTATCTCCATGAGGTGTTCCTCCCCGTGATACCTCCTCCCTGAAGACACACACACACACACACACACACACACACACACACACACACACACACACACACACACACACACACACACACACACACACACACACACACACACACACACACACAGTTTTTCCTGGACAGGACTTCATGTGGAAAGCTCCTTGTTGTTTGGCAATAATAACACAGGTGGTCAGTGTGTTCCAAGGGGAAAGCTATACAAAAATCACAACAAAACTGGGATCGTCAGACAACGTCACCTTCTCACTAAATCATCTTGAGATAAAACGCACTTGACATATGAAAGTCGAAATCCCATAAACATTAACAACGTTACTTTCCGCCACAGCCATATGGCTTGAAATGCATCCTTTTCTAAAGCATAAATTATCTTAATTGACGGCCTATAGTGTCTCAGGGGCACGGCCCTTCCACGTGACGTGGTGTATGGGGGTATATGTACCTCCCGGTGGCTAAACGCACCGCTTGAGCTAGATTGGTCCATGCGCGCAAGGCTCAGCTGCTCTCTCGCTCTCAGGGAACCGCGTTTCAGTGAACTCCTCTTGAATTTAACCCCCAACAACCGTCCAGCTCTTTTGGAGGTGAGTGTCTGTGAGAACGGTAATGTTGCATTACGTGTGGAGTGCATGAGGGAGATCGCTTCATTACGCAATAGCTTTGGCTAATGATAACGGGATTCAGGGAACAAGTGCGCTAACTGGTCCATACAGGACCCCCACACTGGAACGCTCCGTTAGCGACCGGACTATGTCTTATTTCATGGCAGAAAGAGTGTCAACCAGCAAATGAAGTTAATTGACATCGTAAAAATAATCCTTTCACTTTTTGAAACTCGTCGCTCTCATTGTTCTTTTCACTTGGGATACCCCGTCCAAAGGTGGTGGATGGGGATGACATTGTTTGATATTGACCGTATGGTATAAGGCAATGTGTGTGTCTATTGTTTCTTTCCACCGTGTACTTATAAATAGCCTACAGGAACCATTAGAAATATGCATGTAAATTGGCCGGATCGGTTGAGTTGAATACCTTGTCTGTTACTGTATCATCTAAACTTTTTGTCGCCACACGACATAAACTCAGAGTAATTGTGACTTGCTTGGTCTTCCTGTGGTATTTTATTATCATAGTTGTAAGAAGAAAAAGAACGTTTGGGTATCGCTGATGAATATTTTTCGCACATTTGACGCGGCTCTTTCCTTGAGCAACGGCGACTTTTACAAGTCTCATGTTTTTGACAAATTGTGTTTCACATGGTAATTGCTTCAAATGCATTTTGTTTGTGCTTGTTGACAGATGAGTTGACAGTAGTGTGGTTGATGTGCTGGGCGAGTGTGCGCGCAGGGGTGACTTCAAGTTTTGGATAGACTGAATCTGGAGAGAGAGAGAGAGAGAGAGAGAGAGAGAGAGAGAGAGAGAGAGAGAGAGAGAGAGAGAGAGAGAGAGAGAGAGAGAGAGAGAGAGAGCAGGTGGTGTAGCTAAAGGCAGAAAAACGAAACAGTGCTTCGGGCAATCTACAGTTTGACAGCTCCTAGATGCCTGTAGCTCGGCACGGGACCTCTGAAACACGCTCGCTATCTCGTGTTGAAAGCCGCCCTGTTCGCCATGAACCGTCACCACAACACAACCATGTCACACACTCTCGTGCGTCGGGGTGGGGGTGAGGGGGTGGAGGTGAGCAGAAGAGGTGGGGAAGCCCACATGGACATGCCCGCCTCGTCTCGCCTGTCCCGAACGATCAAGCCCCACCACCCGCGGGGAGGGATCTCTCTCTTCTCAGAGTTCGGCACGGCAGGCAGACCCCTCGGTTTATCTAATCCGTCTGCCGCCCGGTACAGTAAGTGGATGAGCGCCAGTAGGCAGCCAGCCCTTCAGTCCATCAGTCGGTGCCTTGGCTGCCCCAGGAATAACTCCGACCCCATGATACTGATCAGGGAAGCCGACAGGGGGGACAAAGGGGTCCCTTGTCCTGGGCCCAGGATAGGGGATAGGAGATAGGGGGCCCCCAGAAATGGGCCCTTATTACCAGGGTCGGCCCAAGCCTTTGTGGGGCCCTAAGCAAAATTTCACCTGGGGCCCCCTACACCACCACCTACTCACTATCAGATACTTAATAATCCTATAGGCCAAAATATGGATCCCTAAAGAATAAAGTTCGGAACCACTGCTATAGGCTACACAGTGTGTGTAACAAACTGTAGCCTACGCACTGTCATTAGGGCTACCATAATATGTTATAATGTGTTTAAAACATGTGTCATATGCATTACATTACATTCAGCAGACACTTTTATCCAAAGCAACTTACAGAGAGGGCATACAAGCAAGTACAAAGTGTGGGGCCAATGCAGAGTATAGCAGTACACCTGTATACAAGAAGCCTAATGTAGAACAGACAGAGATCAGTAAATTGTGGAGGGCCTGAGTATTTAAGAAAAAAATTACAACCAGTAAAACCAGAGGAGAATTCATTTCTCCCTGGAACTTCACTTGGGGCCCCTGGTGCCTTGGGGGCCCTAAGCCACCGCATAGTTCGCTTATGCCTTCGGCCGGCCCTGCTTATTACATTGGCCCGGCCAAAGCTGTCAGCTGCTCTCATTCTAAGGAGGATACATCTTTCTGCAGCTAATTTCTCTCTCTCTCTCTCTCTCTCTCTCTCTCTCTCTCTCTCTCTCTCTCTCTCTCTCTCTCTCTCTCTCTCTCTCTCTCTCTCTCTCTCTCTCTCTCTCTCTCTCTCTCTCCGCTCCTAGGGCTCTGCCATCACACTGTGTAAACAATG
>NC_085859.1:52818676-52821176 GCF_034702125.1 Engraulis encrasicolus | reverse complement strand
TTGCTAACTGCATTAGCTACTTTGTTGTTTGCAATGCAATTTCCCATTGGCAACTACCAAAGTTGCTAACTGGTTAACAACTACGCTTTCGAGAAACGAACCCCTGGCCAGTACTAGTGTTGGTGTTTGTGTTTTTCTGTGTGCGTCAGCTGTGTTGTCCTGGCTGCCATGAATGAACTGAACTGAATAATGCGAAATGCACTGAACTGTATAATAACAGATGAATTGAACGGTGTAATAGAGCTGAATTGACCCGCAGAGTAAGAGATTGATTGAAATGCATAATGAGCATGAACATGAAGAATGGCCTTGATCACAGATCACTTGATCACCACTCCCTTCACAACTTGCGGGACATAGTGTGTGTGTGTGTGTGTGTGTGTGTGCGTGCGTGCGTGCGTGCGTGCGTGCGTGCGTGCGTGCGTGCGTGCGTGCGTGCGTGCGAGCGTGCGTGCGTGCGTGCGTGCGTGCGTGTGTGTGTGTGTGTGTGTGTGTGACTTTTTGAGAGGTTGCAGGGGGTTGGAGAGAGAGAGAGATGTGTTGGTTGGGGGTGATTGAGTAAGAAGCATGGTGTAAAGAGTGTGTGAATGTGGTTGTTTGTGTGTGGTGTGTGTGTGTGAGCTGGGGTTAGACAGAGAGAGAGTGTGTGTGTGGTGAGGGGTGGGTGTGGTTGTTGTTGATTTTCATGTTAGGGACGGATCAGACACTGAAGGCCAAGAGGTGTGTGTGCATGTGTGTGTGTGTAATGTCTTCTGTGTGCGTGCGTGTGTGTGCGACGCGTGTGTGTGTGTAGGGGCCAATGTAGGGTTAGAGCGAGAGTGTGTGTGGGGTGGGGGTAAAGGAGGAGGGTGGGTGGAGGCGGATTACTGTTGATTTTCACATTAAGGCAGGATCAGAGGACATGCTCAGAGAGAGAGAGAGAGAGAGAGAGAGAGAGAGAGAGAGAGAGAGAGAGAGAGAGAGAGAGAGAGAGCGGCAGAGAGAGTGACAGCAAGAGCGAGAGCATGTGTGTGTTTTGCACTTTCAGAGGCCGTTCTGCTTTACATCCCCATTAACACAGCCCAAAGCATGGGCGCGTGGATGGGAGAGGGTGGCCAGGGGAGTGTGTGCTTTGGGTGAGTGGGATTAACGGGGCTTAGGTTAAGGAGAGAGGAGGGAGTTTTAGGGGGTTAGGGGAGGGGGTGACAGGGGGACAGAGGGACAGAGGGGGACGTCATGGGGCGCTCAGATGGCTCAGACAGACAAAAGCCTGGTTAGGTCCCAATGTGCATCAATATCATTGTACATTGTAGAAATTGGTTGAAGATATGAAAAAGTCAGCTTCAAGCCAGGATTTTTTCCCTTTGGGACAACTCTGCTCTATTCTATTTTATTCTATTCTATTCTATTCTATTCTATTCTATTCTATTCTATTCTATTATATTATATTATATTATATTCTATTCTATTCTATTCTATTCTACTGAAGGACTGACACTGGATTTACTGTATACCGCATGTGTTATGTCAAAGAGTTAGTGTATGTGCTGTAACAAGTAGCTGCCCTCCACTACCAATCTAGTCAGCACAGTGAACATTAAAAAATACCCCATTCTTTTCAATGTGTTTTTGACACAACTTAACTAAATGTAACTTAATGCATCCAGTGTAGCTCCAGCTCCAGGGGGACTTTGTGACTCCTCTGCCTGCGTCTGGATCCCTGGTCCTTCCCCTAGTGAACCCTCAACCCCACAGAGAAAGCAGACTGTGTGATCAGGGGATGGTAAACTTATTTCATCCCTTTATCCTGTCCCAAACCATCTTATCCCCATCCCATCTGATCCTATATCATATCATCCGTGCTCTTCTCTCCTCTTATCTACTGCTGCTGTTGATGCTGGACACTGGCCAAGTTTCCTTCAGCTTAAACAAATAAATGCACAGACTCCAAGCTCTGAGAGGGGGGCGGGATGGGGGTTTGGGGGGGATATATATTTAAAATCACTGCTTCCATTATATTCATTTTGTTCCCCAACCCCCGCTCCCTCTCCTCTCTCCCAGCAAACCGAAACGATGACAAGAATTCATCATTCATTGTTTTTTTTTGTATTGTATCTGTTGTATTAGTTATTTATGTCTCTTTTAGGACGGCTGCAGAAAGCCATAGTCCATAATCCTTCACCTCGACTTCATTTATCTACACTCACTGAGAGAAAAAAAAACACTCTCGAATGGGTTCCTCTATGGGCCCCAGCTGTTGGCTTTCTGAGCCGCTGAGTAAATATAAATGGGACACTCGCTCACAGAAGGTTTGAATCTACTTACTGGGGAATGAGCGAATAAGCTGAAGCTAGCCGGAGTCAAAGCAGCGTGTGGTCCCTAAAGCCTCTTTTTGTTTGGCGAGAGAGCGCATCATTTATTAAAAGTCATTTGCGCTAGGGCTCGGGTTAGGTAGATTAGATTAGATAGGACCGATGCTGTTGCTGTGTTTTTGTTTTCTTTTATTTCAGGGATTTTCCGG
>NC_085859.1:52806176-52813676 GCF_034702125.1 Engraulis encrasicolus | reverse complement strand
TGGAAAGCCTTGCTGTGCAGAGGTAGTGGACTTTGTCTTTGGATATTTCTGTGGCTATTGCTCTGTACATTTTTAGCGACTTTCTACTAGAATTTCTACTGTTCTATTCTGTTCTATTCTATTCTATTCTGTTCTTATCTATTATATTCTATTCTGTTCTGTTCTGTTCTATTCTATTCTATTCTATTCTATTCTATTCTGTTCTGTTCTGTTCTGTTCTGTTCTGTTCTGTTCTGTTCTGTTCTATTCTATTCTATTCTATGGACTTTATACAGTACTTGCAATGTTCAGAATAGAAATGCATTTTGTACACGGTGGCTTTTCATTTTGAAATGTTGCATGGCAGTGTTGTTTCTGTCTGAATAATGCTTGCAGTGTTATTGTAAACATATTCATTTTTATCACCTTTTGTAAGGCCTGTCTTGTAATTGTGCCAAATACATGTAGCATTTAATCAGTTTGTAGCAGTTGCTAATTGATTAATGTACCCGACAGATTTTTGGCTTGTGTTCTTCACAAAGGGCTCCTGAAGCCTCCTGTGATGTGGATGCAGTCAGTTCCCTCTTGTATTAATGAGCAGTTTAGTCCGCTGCATTAAACACACAGATGATGATTCCATTACTCATTTCCATTACAATGGGCTGGATTAAACAGCTGTTCCCTCCCCTCTCTCCCTCTCTCTTTCTCTCTCTCTCTTTCTCTCTTTCTCTCTCTCTCTCTCTCTCTCTCTCTCTCTCTCTCTCTCTCTCTCTCTCTCTCTCTCTCTCTCTCTGTACCTCTCGGTCTCTCTCTCTCTTTCTTTTTATATGTAATATGTATATCTTTCTTTCTTTCTTCTTTCTTTCTTTTGCCCTCTTACTTTCACCTTTCACTTTCTCTTTATTTCTCTCTCTCTCTCTCTCTCTCTCTCTCTCTCTCTCTCTCTCTCTCTCTCTCTCTCTCTCTCTCTCTCTCTCTCTTTGTGCTTTTGGGTGGAGTGTGGTTTTAACCGCACAATGTAATATGTACCTTTGTAAGTAAAGGATTAAAAAAATTAAATTCTCTCTATCTCTTTATCTCTCTCTCTGTCTCTCTGTCTCTCTTACCATCCTTCTGTCTCTTTTCTTCTACTCTCTCTATCCCTCCTTCCCCTAGTGTGTGGATCTGGAACTGGAGAGACTGTGCCGTACACTAAGCTTCTGAGTAAGCTCCTGCATCTGTCCACCAGCACGACCAGACAGACCCCCAGACAGGCAGACAAGCGGACCGGACAACCAGACACCAGAGACCGGAGACTAGAGACACCAGCGAGCAGCCATGAGCAGTAAAAACTACAGCGTCACCCTGCCGGGTCCGGCCCCCTACGGCTTCAGGCTGCAGGGGGGAAAGGACTTCAACATGCCCCTCGCCATCTCCAGGGTGAGTAGTACTATACCTCCCTGAACACGCCCGTAACACCTTACACAGTCATGCTATGTTCAACATGGCCAAGACGCCTACCTATAATACTCCTCCTGGGGTTGTGGTGGCTTGGTGGTATAGGAGTCGTTTGACAACCAGAAGGTTGTAGGTTCTTGCCCCGCTCTTCCTGACCCCATCGATGTGTCCTTGAGCAAGATGCCACCAGTGTGTGAATGTGAGTGTGAATGGGTGAATGGGAGGCAGACAATGTAAAGCGCTTTGAGTGGAAAGGCGCTATATAAATGCAGTCCATTAATTTACCATCCTATGGTAGCTTCTTACTGCAGATTGGGTCGCTGGTGGGCCTATTCACTATTTGCTGAAAATACTCAGCTACATCATAACAACATTGCCATGACATTACTGAGAGCCCTAAGTAACAGATGAACACACAGCCATTACAATGTTTGTGACAGTAAGTTTATGACATAGGTTCTGCGCTAAGGCATTAAGCATGCCCTTCACCATCTCTATGGTGAGCAGCACTATTGACTCTTCCCACGTGATGTCAAAACAAATGTGTCAGCCATTTTCGACGTGAAATACTAGTAGTCGAGACTCACTCAAAACACCCACAATACTCAGGGGCAGGTCCAGGGGCAGTCCAACTGGGCCGGCCAACCGAGTAGTCACGTTTTTTTCAGTGACTGTCACAGCGTTCCACTGGCATGCGTTAAGGGGCTACCCTGCCCCTCAATTATCCCCAGTGTGGGTGTGTCCCTAAACAAAGCCCCAGCTATGCCATCCCTTTCTACCACATCTTACCTCATCCTACACTGTCCCATCTCGACATCTCTTTGGACAGATTTTTTATGTTTGAGGTTTTGGTACGATTCTTCAGCATTTTCAATCTGGCAACACTGCCCCCACCCCACCTCAAACCCCACATATATTAATACCCAGGGCTGGACTGGGATCTGAAAAGGGCCCGGGCACTTTTTGACGCCTGAGGGCCCGACACCGATGCCTATCGGTATTTATGACATTGTATATAATATAGCCTATATTAAAAAGCTCACACCAAAAAATGCTTCATCACTACTCACAATAACCTTCTTGGGGAGATGGTCACAGTGTACCCTCATGTTCCCTTCATCCTGCATGTGAAGTTCTGAGTATGTTTGAGGGTAGGAGATAGAGAGAGGTGGACAACTAACTTTATTTATGATTACACACACACACACACACACACACACACACACACACACACACACTGTAAAATGGACACCATATATAATAATAATAATAATAAAATGTAATAAAAAATAATAATTTCCTAGATGTTTCAACTTCAAATTGCTCCAGTCCACAGATACTGTCAGTGAGCTTACTTTATGGTAAGTATGTGAAGTTCTGAGTATGTTTGAGGGTAGGAGATAGAGAGAGGTGGACAACTAACACACACACACACACACACACACACACAGAGAGAGAGAGACACACACACACACACGCACACACACTGTAAAATGGACACCATATATAATAATAATAATAATAAAATGTAATAAAAATAATATTTTCCTAGATGTTTCAACTTCAAATTGCTCCAGTCCACAGATACTGTCAGTGAGCTTACTTTATGGTACACCCCCGCCACCGCCCCCCTTTCCCAACGCACACCAAAACGTTTCTAGTTTAGTTATTGTCTAGGCATAAACTGTATGCAGCTTGACACTAATCAGAAGAGCCTAAGACTGTCATTATATCAGTGGGGTTTTACTTCCCTACACTTGTCATTTTTTTCACCACAACAATACCAAGTGACCGCTTATGCTTAGGCTTCCAACAGAGGTTGATGACGTTACGTACAATAGGCATACGCATTGAAGCGTCCAAACCGCGTCGCCTCAAACATTAAAGTGTACCTCCGGGATTTTGGACACCAGACCTCATTTCCGAGTCAGCCCGGGTGTAAACAATGTGTCCAGAACGTTTTTTTCACATTCCATGCAGTCCTTGTGAATTCTCATATCCATGTTGCTAAGCTAGCGCAAGTGAACGGATATGGTAGTAGCCTGCCCCCAAAAATAGTCTTATCCGGTTGCAACAACATTCAAAACAACCCCATTATTATGCCAGACTGCAAGTGTAAATACTTGTCTTGATAGAATGAAGTTTGAAATTAAACCAACATTGCAATCATGTTTGATCACCATCAGCAATTTGTGTTCCGGTTTGAAAGCTTGACAGCCGCGGAGTGATATTCCTAGTACAAATCCTAGCTTCGTTTGACACATCCATAACTTTTCCATAGAGCGAACTCCAACATCTTTGAAGTTTGTAAAACTGAACGGTTTTCCCCTCTCCCTGACCTCGCTCGCAAACATCAAGAGTAATGCTTTCTGTCCGACTTTGTAAACCTTTCGTAACATTGAAACATATGCCATAACAATGTTTGGTTGTTACTAGATGACCCGTGTGTCTACACAGCATGTTGGCGAACAGAACGCACAATCTTCTCCCTTTCATCCTCCCATTCCATCTCGTCTCAAAAAAACATTCCATGTAATAATAACTAGAGCTACGAGTGACATATTTCACAATGTCAAGCCAGATCACATAGCGTTGCGTAACTTATGAATCCATAGGAATACGGCAAGTCATGTCTAATGCCATTTGTCACAGCAATTACACAAAATAACAGTAAAGCATTACAACATGCCAATCCAAAAGGGTAACTTCTAGCCCAAGTTTTGGCTAACGTAGGCGAAGCCATTATACCACTGGGCTACCATCATAGAAGCAGAAAGCATAGCAAACCTGTTCTTCGGAGACTGTTGGTGCGCGCCACAAAATGTAGATCTGGGAATGCGGTTGGCACCGCGGACACTTTTAGAGTTTTCCGTGTAGGTATTAGACTTCGAGAAGGACTTTGTGAAGTCGTCGGGACTGAAATGGTCACTGCAAAGCACCGGGGTAGCTTACGGAGCGTCTCCATCGGTGTGTTGATGTAGCCCTGCAGCCAGGAGCCAGAGTTTGGTTCTTTCAACATCTTTCACGGAAACCAATGGAAACTTGTCGATACCCATCTGTGGGCTTTATTATTGCAGTTGGTATATACACACTGATGTACCATGGTGCGATGTCGTTGGGTTTTAATCCACTATTCGATCCGAAAGCAGTTGTAGAACTAGCCTTGATTTGCAATGTCACTTGCGGGTCCCTGCAGTGGGTGGGTGGGCTACATCACAACTGAAGAGAGCAAAGTAAAATTCCGCCGACCCCGAGAAAATAGTCTCTCAACATGGCAAAATCCACGCAGTGCAAGGTTGGTTTAATTTCAAACTTCATTCTACTAAGACAAACATTTACACTTGCAGTATGGTATAATAACGGTTTTGTTTTGAATGTTGTTTAAACGGGATAAGACTATTTTTGGGGGCAGGCTACTACCATATCCGTTCACTTGCGCTAGCTTAGCAACATGGATATGATAATTCACAAGGACTGCATGGAATGTGAAAAAAACGTTCTGGACACATTGTTTACACCCTGGCTGACTCGGAAATGAGGTCTGGTGTCCAAAATCCCGGAGGTACACTTTAAGATATTAAAACATCCATCCAATGATTAAATGCTTTCCAGAACAAAACGTGTTTGCATGGATAAAAAAGCCTATCCCTGACCACAACAGGAAAATTAAACTCATGAAGGCCCTATAAAATATCATATTAACAACAACAAAGTGAAGCTGCATGTTTCAGCTATTACAATAAAAGGAGCGCGTATTAACTATCATCAGCGATTCACAAACAAAACGGAAAGACGGCTTCTTTCTTTACCATGCAAAGAGGCAGCTCAGGATAATACCAGATGTCTTGATAATAAAGTGATATGTCATTACAGAAGGAAAAGATTGGAAAAATACATTTAGTTTAAAACCATAGTTGCAAATGACACGACAAGCAATAGACTAAAACAAGATATTTGTTGGATTTGAGAAAGTGAACGTGGGTAATGGGTATGCGCCGTAATTAACATGTAATACAAGACACAACACAGGTGGTTGTGACAGGCAGCTGTAAAGAGAGATGGAAGATTTCTATGCTCGCGCAACAATACAAAAAGTTTAAGAAAATAAATCAATACATATAGTGACTGTTTTGAGCGAGTGGGAAGGGACGACATCTCAGTTTCAGGCAATAAGCTACATGGGAAAAACGCCGAGGCGGTGAATAGCTAATCTGCCTGGCCAGCCAGGGTAGGCTACGGTAGGCCTACTTCTTGGGTAGAGGGCAGAAACTAGCTTCACTTCAACACAGCATCTCATGACAGCTCAAGGCAAATGGAAGATTTCTATGTGCTGGCGCAACATTACAAGACAAGTGCATGGGAATTTATCAAATGGGTACAAATATTCATGACTGATTTGATTAAGTCAGGATGACAATTTGATCTGAGGTAATGAAAGGGATGGGAAATTACGAAACGCCGAAGCGGCGCATAGCTACACTAGCTGGGTGTGTTAATGGGGCTAACCTCTCTCTCCATGGGTCACGTCTCGTATCCGTCTCTATATCCCCTGCTCGAATCATCTCGCCCGCACTGTTCACCCGCCGCCTCCTCCTCCGCCTGCACCACCTTGCACTCGTTGATGCACCGGCGGCCCCACTGTCCCAACCTGAGGTCGAGCTGTGTGATTCACCACACCTCCCACGGCCACAAAAGAGCTACCGGTCCGGCGCTCGAGCTGGTGGTGCTTTTAGCTTTGAACAAGTCAGTGATTTTAGCACATTTTGCCCCGTCTTCTTTTAGTTTTTGCTTTCGCTTTTCCATGCGCTTTTCATAGCCAGTCCTTTCTTTCTCCATATAGCGCCCTGTATCCTCCGCTCCACCACCAGAGTTTTTATTAACCGAATAGCCACCATCCAAGTCAACGAAACTTCGGATGATGATGCTGACAGACTAGTTGGGTCGAGCGAGCGAGGGCCTGCAGGGAGGGGCGGGCCTTTGAGAAGCAGCACATTTCATTGGACTAGGCCAATGTGCATCAAGAGAAACATCCAATGAGCTTCGATGTGTCATTTTTTCTACCGTCACAGACCAAAAAAATAATGTATATAATTTTTTATTATTATTTCGGGCCCTCGAGGGCCCGAAAGACGCGAGGGCCCACCGGGATTTGCCCGGTACGCCAGATGGCCAGTCCAGCCCTGTTAATACCACACTGCTCTCCCTTTCATCACTGCTATATCCCCCTTTTCCCCTCCTCCCCCTACTCCTCTTTCTACATCTGTCTTTACCTCCTACCCCTCACCCTTCCCTCTATACGCTCCCCTGTTGTTCCTTCCCATGTCTAATGTAGAGTGTCTATTCCCCAGTGTATTGCATTGAGGGTCTATGTGCTGTGTAATTATCGCAGCCTTGCTCTCTCCCTCCCCTCTTCTCGTCTCTCCATCCCCTCTTCTCTCCCTCCCCTCGTCTCTCCCTCCCCTCTTCTCGTCTCTCCATCCCCTCTTCTCTCCCTCCCCTCGTCTCTCCCTCCCCTCGTCTCTCCCTCCCCTCGTCTCTTCCTCCCCTCTTCTCTCCCTCCCCTCTTCTTTCCCTCCCCTTTTCTCTCCATCCCCTCTTCTTTCCCTTCCCTTTTCTCTCCATCCCCTCTTCTCTCCCTCCCCTCTTCTCTTCCTCCCCTCCCCTCTTCTCCCCCCCTCCTCTTCTCGTCTAATGTGGCCAGCTCTTCCCCAGAGGGGGCCATTGCTGCTGCTTACTCCCGCTCTTCCGTTATGTCTAATGCAGGCGTCTATTCCCCTGTGTGCTGCATTGAGGGCCTATTGTCGTGTGATTACCAGTGTCACCCTTCTGCCCGTTCTTACTGATCGCTTCACCTCCCTGACCCAGCACCCCAGCCTTAGGCGCCATGCCCCTGCATCCAGCCCCACCCCCAGTGCCACAACCCCGGCCCCAACTCCCGCCCCCATACCCCTAGATATCCATCTCCCATCTACCATCTACCCCACCCGTCACACGCACATGAAGAGAGGCACGTGCGTGCGCGCTCACTGATGCACGAATGCACGCATGTGCGCATGCACACATGTGCGCATGCACGCACGCACA
>NC_085859.1:52798676-52801176 GCF_034702125.1 Engraulis encrasicolus | reverse complement strand
AGTGACAATCGGACGCAATCAGGGACAATTCAGCGCACCTGCAGGGGAAAAGCACAACAGGCAGTACTAGGGAGGACACGACGCCCTCTAGGGGCGTCACACCCTCCCCCATCAAGACAGGAAACGCAGTTTTCTGCAATACTGCACATATGAATCAAAAATATATCCAAATGAAACACTGTCAATGATATTTGTCAAACCCCAACTTTCCAATAGGCCTATGAAATGGCCCCACACCCTGTGGAGCATGCAGGATCTTTGATGGACTACAAATGTAGCAAGCACCCACACCATGAGGCTGGATACATCATTACCTACTGAACAGAAACAAGCACAAATATACAAAAAACAGGCAAATTCGATTAGAAAACTTCGGTTAACAAGTTGAGTAATGGGCGATTTCCAACCATTTCCTAACTTAACTGATGTTTTCCCATGCGGCGAATCACAATCATCTACTGAATTATCGTGTGTATCCGACACTGCCACCATCGGATAAGGGACACTAGTGATGGCTGGGCCATCAGTGGGTGAGCAGGTTTCTTCCAATTTAACGGACAACGCTCTATGCTCAGCACTTTCGCTTGCAGAGTGCGTCCAGGAGCATGCAGGAGGGTTACATGGACAAAATATCTCGCTGCTAACTTCAACAGAAGATTGTCCACTTACAACCAGTTTTTCAATAGGTTCAGCAAAAATATTTTCCTCTACCAGATTATTCACCAACGAACTATCACGAACGGGTACAGCGGTTCGAACTGCGAGCCCAGGATCACCCTGCACACGTTCACAACCCAAGCGCGCACTACACATACTGACTGAGTAGTCAGGCCTACGTCATGAGTCAGTAAAGATTTGTCCAAAGTGGTATCAGTGGGAACGGAGTGAACAGACTCTCCAATGAAAGAATGACATGAGCCTGTGTTTGGCGAGATTCTCTCATGAATCTTGGCACCAGCAGTACCAGTTAACGATACAGAGCCGTCTGCGATTAACGGCTGGAGAGCCTCGCCTCCCTCCCCAACAAATAGAGATGCAGATTCAGGCATGTTCTCAGTTATTGAAACCGGGGTCACGAGCACAGTAGTTGCCTGGACGGGCGGTCTAGCAGAGAAAACCCTTCCTTTTGTTTTTAACAACGGGCAGTGTCTTTTCCTATGCCCATGCTCCTTGCAGTAGTTACACATGAGCTTGGACACGTATGCATTCATGTGAGAACCTTGGTTGCGAATAGAGTTTACTTCGTGCGATTCATATTTTGAACTTGAACGAGACCCCACGCCCCACACACTGACAGGACGAGATCGTTGCGTAAACTCCCATTCATCAACCAGTGCAGCAGCCTGTAAGGTAGTTTCGACCCCACGCCCCATAAGAAAAACAGCAGCCTCCTTAGAGAGAGTCTGTTTAAATTGCTCCAACATCATTAACTCAACTAATTGATCAAGTGACTGAATATTAGCAGACTTTCTCCACCGATCAAACTGCAATGTTAATTCACGTGCAAACGCCATATTAGACTGATCAGATGTCCTCTGCATGGCACGAAAATTGTATCTGTATGTCTCTGGCGCAAGCTCATATGCCTTCAAAACAGACAATTTCACTTTTTCATAATTTTTCCTGTCGGAACCAGACAGGTCGCAATACGCGCGCTGAGCTCGACCGGTCAAAACGCATTGCAGCAACAATACCCTTTCCACATCTGACCAGTCATGAGCATCTGCCATCTGTTCGAATAGCTGAAAAAAGACATCAACGTTATGCTCATCGAATTTTGGAACTAAACAGAGATTTTTGGCTACACTCAACGTAGGTGTAGTGGTTTCGGCTGCAGCTGGATTAAGCAGGCCCGACATTTCCCCCTCCCTTGTAAATGCGATGCGCTCTTTAACTTTATCCAACTGGTTTGATATTTCGCCGGACTCCTTAATCAAACGTAGCCGCATCAACTCTGTCTCATGTTGATAACGTGATAGAGCTTTTTGCTCCTCAAAAGACAAGCCAACAGGGGACAGAATAGGTGGATAATTCACAAAACTAGACACACTTGCATCAACCATGGCGCAAACAATAGGCTAATCCACAAAAATAAACACTGGACTCAATGAACAAATACAAACGCCAAATGTGAACCAGTAGAATGAGGCTACAACTTCCTAAATTGATCATTAATGCCCTGCTAAACCCATACACCCAACTAACTCCTCGACCCTGGTCTTCAGACGGCGTAAGGCTGGGGATTTTAAGCACTGAGCCCGCAGGTCTGTATGAACCGCCAATGAATAACAGCGCAACGGACCTCGGAAGTGCCCCCGAGACAACTGCTACTAAGCCCCGTACCGTCACAAAAACAAAAAAGTTGCACACCCGAGGGCATACACTGAGCCTACCAAGGGCAAGGAAATGAATGCAGCCTAGACTACTGGTACACAAGTAACAAAAAAAGAAGCCATCAGCACTAAATAGGCTACTTTAACAAACGAAACAGCAAACTACA
>NC_085859.1:52786176-52788676 GCF_034702125.1 Engraulis encrasicolus | reverse complement strand
TCACTCTCTACTGTCCTATCTGCAATAAAGGCAAAAAAGCCCATAAAAATATCTTTAAAAAAAAGAGTAGAGTATAATTTATTAATTTGCAATTTGTAAAAGTTTTTTGCTCTGGCCTATACTGTAGTTTGAAGGAGTACAACCTGTCAGATAAAAACTTATTTGCTGTTGCTTCAAATTCTGTGCTGGTCTTACCGTGGCTTAATGGTAGGGCACTCGTCTGCTATGTGGCCGACCCGGGTTAGATTCCGGCCAGGGTCCTTTGACAATCCTGCTCCATCTCTCTCTCTCCCAAACTGTCCTGTCACAAGTCTAAAAAAGACCAAGAAAATATCTTTTAAAAAAAGTGATTTGCTCACCGAATCCACGCCCAGCTCTCATTTCTATATTTTTACACTTTCACTACTATGGGCTCTAAAACTGATAACAGTTGCAAACAAAAATAGCAGAGGCCACCAATGCTGCTGGTGGAGAGGCCTTTCACTTGTACAGTACAAACCTCCAGCTGTGCTGTTATCAGTATTATCAGCATATACAGCATACAGAATAATTGAGAATATACGATCTAGCGCTATCTGGGCAACTTATCGAGTAGTGGCACTTTAATGGACTCCCATAAAAAAATGAAAGATAAACACTCTAGGTCCTGCCAAAATGATTTTCTTCTGTTAACACTCTGCTCTGGCGTACACTAGAAGTGGCGAGAGAGGCGAGAGAAGGATTTGCTCTCTTATCTGGGAGATGCAAAGAATTTCATTTGTGGTTCGAAAGGGTCAGTGACACCATTCCAGGTCAGAGTCCGATGATGAAAGAGGTATACGTACTGTATGGATGTTTTATTATATACATTTGAGTTCAAGCACCTGGTGGCCCCTGGGTAAACACACACAAAAGTTCAGAGGAGAGGAAGTTATCTGGAATTAATACTCTATCTGAGACTTTCATATACAGATTCAGAACTAGAAGTATATGTCTATTTGCGGCCATTTGAATTGTATTCATGCAATTATACACATTTTTTTGCAATCTTTTTTAGCTTATCATCATATTATATATTATAAATTCAGCCCCCATTTGTATTGGCTTTAATTTATTTGATTTACTTATTAATAATAGCAACATCTTTGATTGAGGCTTGATTATTAAAACAACTCATTTTTGAACAATATTGAAAGCAGAGAATTTTAAAGGGTTCTGTCAAATTAGTCACAACAATGGATGACCATCTTTAATGGCCTGTTTGGTAGACAACTCCTCCGTCTCCGTAAGGGACACTGAAGAGAGCAAGGGGGACAGACACGAGCCGCCGGGAGACAAAGTGATTAAAGTGCTGTGGGAAACGTTTAATTAACGTGCTCACTCACTCAGAGAGAGAGAGAGAGAAAGAGAGAGAGAGAGAGAGGTGTAACATACAGTACAATGTGTGGACTGAATGAAGACTCAGTTCTGGGCCCTCCTGATCCTTGGGGCCTTGACAGCTTGACTCCTTCGTCCTCCTCACCTCCTCGTTTGCTTCCCTGTCTACATAAACGACTAACTGATTACACATATCAACTCCTGATCGAGTCATTCATATTTAAATCATAGCCTCTGTAAAGATGATTCAAGGACTACAGTGAAGTAAGGGGGGCATATTGTTCCCATTATACTCCCCATTTCCATGATGCTGCCCTTGAACAACAACAGCACTTTTGGGTTAGCCTTGTTTTAATTACACAACCCTTTTTGATTAGAAGATTAGAATCTTCTTTTCTTTTTTAGACGTTCCGCTTTGAAACCAAGCAGTTTAAAAAGTTCCGCAATCCGCATTATGACTATAACTCATTTCATGGCTTTGCATGGTGCATTTCATAGCATAAACATTGCGGAACAACTGATACTTATAAACACAAGATGCTCTCTGATCAGTCTACAAACAAAAGTCTCAATCAGGAGCTTAGTCCAAGATCGTTACAGTACATTTCATATGCAACTCAGCACAGATAGAATTCTGTATATAATTTTAAAAGTTGACTTGAACTTCATTCTCCATTGGCTTGCTATACAAAGCAAAAATATGCTAACGACAGTGCATAGTTTAGACTAGTGATTGACTTCATTACAGCTCTTTTGTGTTGTGGCTAAATCTTCAGCTTGAGCTTGAAAGTACATCAAAGCATCACCACCACCACTTTAATAACCATATGTGTCATTTGGCACATTGAGCGTTTTAGTGGTGTTTCTTTCCCTCAAATTTCAATTCCCTTTTTACCTCCGCCAGGAGGTTATGTGATCGCCCGATTTCTGTGTTGGCATGTCTGTCCGTCTGTCGCTCTGTTCGTTCGCTGCTATTTCGCGGGCTGCCACAAGGTGGACGAGGTGAATTGAGCAATGACAGGACGTGCCTGCGACTTGGATTGATGGACAGTGACCAGTGACCACAGCATAGCGCGCCGATTTGCTGTGCCATGGCTGCGTAACCAATAGCACACCAAATAATGTACAATATGGCACACATATT
>NC_085859.1:52776176-52778676 GCF_034702125.1 Engraulis encrasicolus | reverse complement strand
TTGTCAGCAGGCTTATAATGAGGTCAAGGGGGGTTTGTGCTAAAAAAGGTTGAGAACCCCTGGTGTAGAGTGTCATTTCATGTCTTGTTTGTGTCTGTTCAGGTGACGGACATCGGCAAGGCTGCCACGGCCAAAATGGCGGTGGGCGACTTGGTGCTGTCCATCGACGGCATCGCTACAGAGGGCATGAACCACCTGGAGGCACAGAACAAAATCAAGGGTTGCACCGGAGACCTCAGCCTCACACTGCAGAAGTAAGACTACACTACACACACACACACACACACACCATCGACATCAACCTCACACTGCAGAAGTAAAACTACATTATCTACACACAAGCACGCGGGCGCGCATGCACGCACGCACACACACCATCAACCTCAACCTCATACTGCAGAAGTAGACCACACACACACACACACACACACACACACACACACACACACACACACACACACACACACACACACACACACACACACACACACACACACACACACACACACACACACACACACACACACACACACACACACACCGACATCAACCTCACACTGCAGAAGTAAGACCACACACACACATGCACGTGCCACACACACACACACACACACACACACACACACACACACACACACACACACACACACACACACACACACACACACACACACACACACACACACACACACACCATTGACATCAACCTCACACTGCAGAAGTAAGACCACACTACACACTACACACACACACACACACACACACACACACACACACACACACACACACACACACACACACACACACACACACACACACACACACACACACACACACACACACACACACACACACACACACACACACACACACCGTGTACTGTGCACGTGTACAGTAGATGGCAAGGGGGGATGCCAAGATTCTTAAGGATGGACTTCAGCCATGGATAAGGATGCAAGGAGAGCACTGGTTATTTATAGTGGCAGAGGAGTATGTGACCCTGTTATCGAAAGGCCAACTCTTAAAACCATTAGGCCACAGTGTACTACGCGTTCCTGCTTTGAGTTAGCACAACAAGTAAAACTTAAGTAAAATAAACCCACTAAAACTCCGGCCAGACCGATAATGTCACTTAAGCCCGTTTTAGCTCTTTCTGGTCTCTCTCTAGTGTTGAAGGCCTACCTCACTGCTCAGACTCAGGCTGAGTTATGGCATCTTAAAAGCGCCCTCTCCTCGTGTATACACATGACTATTTATTACCGTAAGCACTGCCCTTTTAAGCCTGGTGACTGTAGCGCCACGGAGATAGCATCTGCCATAAAATGAAAGCAGAGGGGGTCTCTGTTTCTCTCTCTCTCTGCCTCTCTCTCTCTCTCTGTGTCGTATAAGAAAGGAAGAAGCGGGTGTGGGGGATCTGGTTAACAGATTTAAAACACTGGTGGAGTCTATAGGATTAGCCAGGCCACGGCCTCCTAGTGATGCAATACCTTCGGTGTTGCTTCTAGTCAGGCCAGGAGCACTAAGAAACTAAGAAAATGTTTAAACTTCGGTCAGAGCAACATCTCAGTATCGAGATTGGAAAGCCGATGACGGTAATTTACACCGCACGCCTCACCCGAAAAGCACTGATGATCATCAAAGACACAAGCCACCCTGCACACAAACTGTTCAGCCTCCTGCCCTCTGGAAAGAGGTACAGGCGCCTCCGTTCCCGTACCACCAGGCTTACAAGCAGCACGATGCATCAAGCAATCAAGATACTGAACACTCAACCCACTCTCCCTTCACTGTCAGCCTCTAGCCAGCCAGGCCACTGACAACGCTCCCCCCCCTCATCCCCACCACCATATCTGCGACTGAACACTCCACCTGCACTACTACATCTGTAACTGAACTTTCAACCTGCACTAACTCAAAACATACACATGCACACACACACACACACACACACACACACACACACACACACACACACACACACACACACACACACACACACAAGCACACTGCACTTTCTGCACTAAACCCAAACATACACACACTGACACACAACTCATACTCACACACATACACACACACACACACACACACACACATACACAGGTACACACACACAGACGCACACCGCACTTTCTACCTGCACTAAACACACACACACACACACACACACACACACACACACACACACACACACACACACACACACACACACACACACACACACACACACACACACACACACACACACACACACACACACGCACACAAAACACATACAAACACACACACACACATACTGCTGCTGGTGTATTTAAATAAAAACCTTTTTTAATTATTATTTCTTCAAATGCTACTATTACTATGTCAGAACGCTATAAAGGACTTTTAGGAAAAAGAACAACAAAATACCTCCTCTTAATGTATGTTCTCTACAAGTCTTCTGTTGTCCAGTCTTGCACTTTAAATGTCTGTATGAGCAATGTCTACGTCCATACTGTCT
>NC_085859.1:52763676-52771176 GCF_034702125.1 Engraulis encrasicolus | reverse complement strand
TGTGTGTGTGTGTGTGTGTGTGTGTGTGTGTGTGTGTGTGTGTGTGTGTGTGTGTGTGTGTGTGTGTGTGTGTGTGTGGTCTACTTCTGCAGTATGAGGTTGAGGTTGATGGCGTGTGTGCGTGCGTGCGTGCGTGCGTTTGTGTGTGCAAGCATGCATGTGTGCAAGTGTGCATGTGATTGTGTGTTCCCCCACAAGACCTTGTGCAAGCACCTTTGAGCTTTGAGCTGAAATAGAGAGCTGTGTAAGATAGGAGATGACCCATCAACACCCTGTGTGATGACTAGTACTCTAGACCCTAGTGGAGGATGCTTTTCTGGAAGCCCACCTAGTCCATTAAATGCTCATCATGCAGTAGCACTCTCTAATCTGACATGCGGAATGGCTAAAACATGTCCTGGCTCTTTTTCCCCATTTCCCAATTTCCATTTCTTATTTTTCTTTAAAAAAAATATTGTTTAGGCCTTTTGCGTCTTTATTATTTGATAGGACAGCGGAAAACAGACAGGAAATGGCTGGGAGAGAGAGATGGGGAAGGATCGGGAAATGACCCGGCCCGAGAATCGAACCCGGGTCGCCCACATAGCATACAGTGCCCAGACAGTAGAGCCACAGCTGGGCCCCATATCTAATTTTATCAATTGGGAACACACAACACACCACATTGCACAGCACACACAATGGAAATGGGATGAAGGAGAGAAAGGGTTAATCAGCGTGCTAGAACTTAACCCCTTAAGACGCGGCTTTATACATTTGTTGTTACCAGTATGGTAATGACCAAGTCGTGGTGCTTTACTAAAGGGCCTGTGTTGTGTCATAGTACTGTAGTGCTATGGTAGGTACATTTCAATGACTATTACAGCGCGCCACTGGAGGTACGGCGCGCATTAAGGGGCTACAACACAGGAGGAAAGGACAGTGCGGATATTATATTGGGGATGGAAGGAAGGATGGAAGAAAGGTTGGGAAGAGGAGAGAGAGTAAAGGCATGCATGGATGGAAGGAGGGAAGGGTTAGGGGTTTGAGTCAGTGATGAAGGAAAGATGTGGACTTGGGTTGGAGTAATAGGCTGTATGTGTGGAATATGCATAAATGAAGCAAACATTTGGAGGAGGAGTTGGGGGGAGATGGAGAAGATAAGGGGAGGAGGAGGAGGAGGAGGAGGAGGAGGGGAGGTGAAGCTGAAGAGATGGAAAGGATGGGATGAAAGAAGGAGGGAAGGAGGTGAACGAGAGAAGAGAGGAGGAGGATAGGAGAAGAAGGAAGAGAAGGAGATGGAGGAGGACAAAATGAGAGGAGGAGAAGGAGGAAGAGATGAAAGACTAGTTTAGATGGAGAAGGTATGCCAAGGCTTATCCATGCCTCTCAGTCTACTCTAAGGAATTTTCCACAAGACCATTAAGTAGATCCCTCCTCTGAATGAATGAATGAAGAGAAGATTCAGTTTCAAACAAACTTTTATGTGTTGCCATGTTGATGTGGCATGATGATGGTAGTTGATGGCGCCAGAGTATCTAATGAGAGAGAACTGGTGCCTGGAAAGAGAATTTGATTTCCAAATCCTTAAAGGTGCGCCGTGTTGGATGGTGGCCAGAGCAGGTATTTCAACTATGCTGCTCATTGAAACTGTTCTGGCTATTTCCAAAATTTGATCTTCTCATTAATATTTACTAAGTAGTAAACTAATATTTACTATAATAACCAAAGTACAGTAAGTAGAGCTATAGAAATGTCTAATTTTTGGACATTCAAAATGGCGGACAATGGAGAAGATCCCCTTTTCATGAGTGAAATTGATATGGGGGTGAATAATCAGTTCTCTTGTACCCTCATCCATACTTGAAGTGTCCTTCAGCAAGACATCAAAGGTGATCATTGAGGCCTAAATCATACACATCTTCCTCAAGTAGTCTGTGCACTAGACTAAAAACCACAGTAAAAAACCATAAACGAAAAGACCATGACATCAATGTGCTGCTACAAATGTTTTTAATGATGGCGTCTCTAATGTCTGTGTCATGTACGCCATCTGTGACGCGTACAGTACAGCCAGCAAGAACTCTGGAATCTGGACTCTTCCCTTGCGCTTTGTGTGTTTGTATTCCTCCGTAACTATGGCAAAAACAATCGAACATGCCTTGCAGCTTGGAAGTGAGAGCTATGTTGACAGTGCGGTGTGGTGGTGGTGGCGGCCGTGGTGGGCCCCGCTCGACTCTTGTCAAACCACTCGCTCGTTTGCTCTCCCGGCGGCTGAGGATTAAAGACTTTTCTGGTGGCCCAGTGGAAAAAATAACACGTTTTGTGAGAACCGCCGCATTGACACAGTTTGTAATTTAGTGATGGATTGAAGCGCATTAAAAAAAGATATGACCGACTGGAACCCACCCCCCTCTTTTTGTCCCCCCTTGTGTAACACGGATCACAGATAATGTCTAGAATAACACTCGGATAAAGCGTTCACGCTTTCCTACGCTTAACGGCGCCACAGACCGACAGTGTTGAATGGGATGCAAAAGGAAAGCTATTAATTGGTGGCAGCAGCCGACTTGCGTCTTCAGCAGCAGCAGCAGCAGCAGCTGCGCAAGATAAACTCTGCGGGGGTAATTTAGACGTTACTTGGTAGCCATCACCATAACAGAGTCTCTGGCGCTTTCACAGGCAGATGTTTCAGTCCGCCATGAGAGGAAAGTTACTTCCAGTACACCCCATAAGACAGGGCCACCATTGTGCATTTGATGTTATCACTATGTCAACAAGTAAGACGCTACTATAGGCTTATGTTTAGTAATGTTTTCCCCAGTGAACTGTGAAGTTTCCCACATACTGTAGTTGTCTAGCAGTGAAAATTCTACTTACAACTTGTTATGCAAAAAATATCGAGTGTTTTTTTATGCAAACAGTGAAGCTTTCCATGCAGTGTATGGTGTGAACTAAGGTGCTACAAGATTTCCAGAAAAACGCTCACTTTAGATAGCAATCCATCTGACCATCTCCATGCTGCATTAGGACTCAAAGACAGACATTTAAGTTCAGTTTAGTTCAGTTTTAGTGCTTGGTCAGGGCACAGGCCCAGGACTCTTGGCTAATTATAAAAACTCTTGGATACGTTCGTCAGCTAAATATACAATTACAGATAGCTGTTCTTCATTATAAACAATCTGATTGGAGCGATTAACTTTGGACTGGATTTGGAATAAATGTAAGTGAAACACAGACGACTGGGAATTGTAATTGTGAAAAACCCTCTTAAACGTTTTCCAGAAAAAAGGTTATAATTCTACTGATGAACCCTATGAAAGCGTGTGCCACATATTTAGTGCTGAAAGACATTTATCTTTTCCATGGGCCAGTACAATACTAATATTGTATAGCTAAAACACATGAAGGGCTGTTAAGATAAATAGAGGAAGCTAAGTTTGTGTGTGTGTGTGTGTGTGTGTGTGTGTGTGTGTGTGTGTGTGTGTGTGTGTGTGTGTGTGTGTGTGTGTGTGTGTGTGTGTGTGTGTGTGTGTGTGTGTGTTCGCCTGTGTGTGTGTGTGTGTGTGTGTGTGTGTGTGTGTGTGTACGTGCGTGTGTGTGTGTGTGTGTGTGTGTGTGTGTGTGTGTGTGTGTGTGTGTGTGTGTGTGTGTGTGTGTGTGTGTGTGTGTGTGTGTGTGTGTGTGTGTGTGTGTGTGTGTGTGCTAATAGAGATGCAGTTTTAGCCAAGTGTCGATTGCATTCTTGTTTTCAAGTGGGTTATCTTCGTGCCAGGGAAGGTTTGTGGATCTTTTTGCTGACTGGTTGTGTATACATGTGCAAGGATCACAGTGCTTTAGTGGTAGATCCAGACCTATTGGAAACACATGCTCTACATGTTTTCATTAAATAGTTTTTTTTTACCTTCTAATGTACACACGCACGCGCGCACACACACACACACACACACACACACACACACACACACACACACACACACACACACACACACACACACACACACACACACACACACACACACACACACACACACACACACACACACACACACACACACACACACACACACACACACACTTCTCCCTGCCCTGCCACGCAGCTCTCTCCCCCTCGCCCCCCTCTTGGTAAACATGTTCCAGAGCCCGCTGTTATTGCTCCACTTACGAGCAGTTGGAGTAATTCCCTGTCAGGGAGTTGGAGTAATTCCTTGTCATTCCCCAAATCGCATTTGCTACAAATTGCCTTATCAGAGCGGCTCCCCACAAGCATGGCTGTTTGCCCTACACTCTCCTCTCCTCTCCTCTCCTCTCCTCTCCTCTCCTCTCCTCTCCTCTTTTCCTCTCCTCTCCTCTCCTCTGTTCCTCTCCTCTCCTCTTTTCCTCTCCTCTCCTCTCCTCTCCTCTTTTCTTCTCCTCTCCACTCCTCTCCCCTCCTCTCCTCTCCTCTCCTCTCCTACACTCTCCTCTCCTACACTCTCCTCTCCTACACTCTCCTCTCCTACACTCTCCTCTCCTTTTCTTCCTCTTCTCCTCTCCTCTATTTATATTCTTCTATCCTCTTTTCCTCTCCTCACTTCTACTCTACTCTCCTCTCCTCTCCTCCTCTCTTCTCCTCTCCTTTCCTCTCCTCTCCTTTCCTCGCCTCTCCTCCTCCCCTCTCCTCTTTTCTTCTCCTCTATTCTTCTTCTATCCTCTTTGCCCTGCGTCAGATGGATACATCTGGAGTTTAATGAGAGAACACGTGTAATGGAAAGAATTATATCTTCCTTTCAGTTACAGTTCATTTTTATTTCTTCTCGGGCAGCAAAAAAAAGACAAAAGACAAAAGAAAGAGAGGCACTTTCTTTGTCGTGGTTACTTTCGCGATAGGGCAGATGATATTAGTTAAGCAGTTGTGAAGGCATCAGGAAGAGATCAGGAAAATGATCTTCATTTGTTCTTTCGCAAAATGAGATGTCAGTTAGGTTTGTTATTCTCCTTTCTTACACCAAGCACTTTGATTTAGGGACGGGCTGGCAGGTCGGAGATCTGTTGCAGATGTGTGAAAGAGAGCGTGTTAGTATGCAAGGTGTGTTCGACAGCGGTGGAAAACTGAGATTGTGAGGCCTTTTCGAAAAGCGTCTTATTAAAATATCCTCTGAAAAATTCAATTTGGACATAGCACATAAGCTTTTATATGCGCTGTGTTTCATGACAATCAGTCATATGGAGTCCACAAGGTGAAGTATACTTACATGTATGGCCTAATGGAAAAACTGGCTGATAAACTGTCCAATACTATAGTCAAGTAAAGGGCAACGTACACACAGAGGCAGCTCAATGTGCACTTCAAGTGCATTCCATTCGTAGAGGGAGTTCAACATAAGAAACAGAAACAAAAGCAAAAGGCAATATGCGTATATGCCCCCAAAAGATAAAAAAAGATAAATGGTTGGCTAGATGGATTGTGGGGAAAGGAAGCCATTCAGCATCAGCACCAGCATTCAGCCATCAGCAAGCACAAACATTACCTTTTAGTAAAATTTAGGCAGGCATCAATTTTGTTTACTTCCAAACCACTCCACCTAATCTGGACAAAAACATTGTTGCTAAACAGTTAGCAACTTACTAGGTTCCCAATGAGAAATTGCATTGTAACCAAGTAAGTTGCTAACTTAGTTAGCAACGATGTTGTCGAGAAACGCACCCCTGGCAAAATGGGGGAAAATATTGTTTGTTTTTTGTGGGTGGAATGCCGGAATTTTCCAGACAGTTCCACCTGGTGCCATGGCGACTTGTTTCCTGCTCCTTGGGTGAGGTGTGAAGTGAAGAAGTGACAGACAGAGAACGCAAGCAACGAAAAAAGAGCCAGAGGAAGTGAAAGAGAAGCGATGGTTCTGGTGTTATTTTTGTGACCAGGCATGCAGGCATACAGGCAAGCCATTCTGTGGGGAGATGTGCATAGAGATAAAGTGGGGATGGGACAGAGCTGATGGAACTGGAGAGCTAAATTAACACTCGCGAAGCCAACCAGTCAAATGCTGTTGAAAATTCAGTTTGAGTCGCAGAAAAGAAAATATACCGGCCACTCAGTAGGGATTTTTTTTGGCTCATATAATAAGATTAACATCTACGAGCAATTTTGTCTGTTGATGAAAAAAGTTAATTTAGGGCCCTGCTGGCAAGGATCCTACACCTGTGGAAATGGTAAATGGACGGCATGCATATAGCGTTTTCCCTCTCTTTTGAGCCCTCAAAGCGGTTTACATTTATTCCTCACATTTACCCATTCACACTCACATTCACACACCAGTGGCCGGGGCTTCCACACAGGGTACCACCCAGCCACCAGGAGCGATTTGATGTTATGTATCTTGCTCAAGGACACATTGATAGGAGGCAGACAGAGCTGGGCTTGAGCCTGCAACCTTCTGATTGGCAAAGAGCCAAAGAGGCTCCTCTACCAGTGGAGCCACTCAAGCCCCCTCAGCGTCCGCAGCTCTGCCCGGTCCCCCTTCTTTCCAACCCCCCCCTCCTCCAGCCTCCAGCCTCCCCCTAAAATGGGCAGCTTCACTCAGCTGAGGAAGTTGCACTCCTGAAGAACATTGGCCTGGGCTGACATGTGTTTATTTGTATGTCTGCATTTGTGTGTGTGTGTGTGTGTGTGTGTGTGTGTGTGTGTGTGTGTGTGTGTGTGTGTGTGTGTGTGTGTGTGTGTGTGTGTGTGTGTGTGTGTGTGTGTGTGTGTGTGTGTGTGTGTGTGTGCGCGCGTGCGTGTGTGTGTGAGAGAGAGAGAGAGAGAGAGAGAGAGAGAGAGAGAGAGAGAGAGAGAGAGAGAGAGAGAGAGAGAGAGAGAGAGCATGTGTTTGTGTGCGTGCGTGCGTGCGTGCGTGCGTGTGTGTGTGTTTGTGTATGACAACGTGTGTGTGTGATCGCATTGTATATTTGTATGCATACATGTGTGTTCGTGAGATGCTCATGGGAAAGTGCCACAGGAGTGAGAAAGTCATTCCCATGTCTTGCGCAACGCCACAACAGCACCACTCAACACTTGGCCTATGATAACCTTTCGTCCAGTGCTTATTTGTGACACTTCACACTGGTGACACAATGAGATCATTCCTGCTGCTAAAATTCTGGATGGCTACATAAATCGCTGAGACGGTTTATATTTCCTAAACGGCCGTCCAGTGGTTGTGGAGCTCACCTCACCTTGGCCGCTGCCTAGCGCCGCTACGTGAGGATGCAGGAATGCCTCACTTTTTCTTCAACCTTTTTTTTATTAGTCTGCTTTCAAGCAAGCTATGCTCTCCTTGCCCGTCTTCTCCTGTCTTCTTCTGTCTTGTCCTATCCTATCCTATCCTATCCTATCCTATCCTATCCTATCCTATCCTATCCTATCCTATCTCATATCCTTTCTTAGTTTTCCTTTCCTTTCCTTTCCTTTCCTTTCCTCTTCTTCTCTTCTCTTCTCTTCTCTTCTCTTCTCTTCTCTTCTCTTCTCTTCTCTTCTCTTCTCTTCTCTTCTCTTCTCTTCTCTTC
>NC_085859.1:52748676-52753676 GCF_034702125.1 Engraulis encrasicolus | reverse complement strand
ATGCACTGGCGAGAACCCTTTCCCCCCTCTTTTCTTTTTTTTTCTTTTCTTTTCTTTTCTTTTCTTTTCTTTTCTTTTCTTTTCTTTTCTTTTCTTTTCTTTTCTTTTCTTTTCTCCACAAGGAAGTGTTAGTTATGATCTCCCACTCTCCCCCCAGTTACATCCCCCTCACCTCTCCTCTCTTCTCCTCCTGCTAAAACAGCTCTCAAGATCCACTGGAGTAATCTAAATCCCCCTAAATCAGAAACGTGTCTGTGTGTCTAAAAGGCCCTCTAAGCACCCCAGGTGCATGTAAAGAAAAAGGAGTATGCACGTGCTGCGCTGAGTGCCTGAAATGGAATAGTGCGTGGAGTTGAGAAATGCAAATTGACCGAGAGGGCTAAGTGACTGCAATTACTGCTGCGTTGCAGCATAAACCACAGGGAGTGGGGCTCGGGCTGGGGCCGGGGCTGGGATTGGGGCAGGAGATGGTGCCCGTGTTGGGGTTGGGGTTGCGGTCTGAGGCTGGGACTGAGCCTGGGCCTGTGGATGGGGTGTGTGGGGGGCTGGGGAGGCAGGGGTGGCCTGGAACTGAGGCTGGGGTTGGGGTATGGAGTCGGGTTAAGGCTGGGGATGCTAATTGGGGTGTAGGGTTGGGAGCGGGGCTCGAGCAAGGGTTGTGGCTGGAAATGGTGCATGAGGCTGGGGTTGGGGTTAGGGCAGCGAGTGGGAATCGAAATGGGGTTGGGGGCAGAGATGGGAATAGAATAGAATGGAATAGAATGGAATGGAATAGAGTACAATAGAACAGAATGGGGATGGGGTTGGGGTCGGGTTTGTGGCTGGGGCGGTGGCTGGAGATATTGCCTAGATTGGGGTTAGGGTTTGAAACTGGGCATGAGAATGGGGCTATGGCTGTGGTGTGTAGGTGGAACTACTGGGGCTGGGGCCTGGGATGGCAATTGGGATGTGGGCTGGGGCTGGATTTGGGCTTGGGGATGGAGATGGAGATGGAGATGGAGTTAGAGATGTGGATGGGGTAGGGAACGTTGATTTGGTTGTGGAGGGGGTTGGGGCTTAAAGGTTAGGTCTGGGGAAGTGGTTGGGGTGTAAGGTTGGAGTTGAGGCTGAGGTGTGTGGGGTGGATCTGGGGCAGGGGGGTTAGGTATTGGGATGTGGGCTGGGAGCTGTAGCATTACTCTGTCTGCTGGTATGTGCCAGACTGTTGTTCTTGGCAGAGAGGCCTGGTTGAATTCTTACTACTATTCACGGTACCCCCATCTGCTTTGTGTGTGTGTGTGTGTGTGTGTGTGTGTGTGTGTGTGTGTGTGTGTGTGTGTGTGTGTGTGTGTGTGTGTGTGTGTGTGTGTGTGTTGTGTGTGCGTGTGTGTGTGTGTGTGTGTGTGTGTGTGTGTGTGTGTGTGTGTGTGTGTGTGTGTGTGTGCTTTTGTGGGGTAGGGGGGATTGAGCTAAACAGCATAATGACATGCCTCTGTTGGTAGTGAGTTGTACTGCTTAAGAGAATATCTTACTGTTCAAACCTTCAGCCTACGTTTCGCTGTTATTTTTATTGTTAACGGCATAGATCCAGACATATCAGTCTGTATGTCCATCAATACGTCCGTCCGCCCGTCCTTCCGTCTATCACCAACTTTTTTGCTTTTGTGTAACTTTTTGGTGTAAATCATTCAACACGTTCTATTTTTTTTTTAAAATAATAATAAATTGAACGGGTTGAATAATTTACACCAAATCTTGTGTGCTAACACTCCACAATATGTACATGCTATACATGAGCTAATTCAACTTTGGTCAGCGCTTTTCAGATGTATGTGGAGGCAGAATCACATTGAGTTTCAGCTCCTTTCCATCCCTCTATTTCCACACACTCCTCCTCCTGTACTGTCTCTCTTTCACCACTGTCTTACTCTCTCCCTCGCTTTCAGTTCTGGTAAGGGATGCTAAACATTTCACAGTAGCAGGTCACTGAAGTGGATTTATGCTCATAACTATATAAAAAAGGAAGTAGGCGGAAATATTGTCTGCATCCTTGTGTCATAAAAGTCAAGGGCTGCAGCAGCATACTTCCAGCTACGTCAGTTGCTACATCATTATATGGAGATCCTGGATGTTTATGATCATGAGCGCAGATGTGAGTGTGTGCACGGACGTGTGTTTGTCCGTGTTACGATGTATGTGTCTATGTGTGTTGCTGAGAGTGTGAATGCGTGCAAGTTTGTGAATGTATACAAACAATGCATATCTAATCTCTCAACTTTGGTGTGTGTGTGTGTGCGTGCGTGCGTGCGTGCTTGCGTGCATGTGTGTGTGTGTGCCTGCATGCTTGAGTGTGTGTGTGGCGTAATGCCTTCATGAGCAGACACAGACTGCAGCTCAAGGGACTGTTTCAACAACACGCCACTAAGGGCCCTAATCTGTTTACATCATTGCAAACGAGCTTGTTTAATGTCAGTGTGTTTTGCGGCGTCGCTGCTTGAGCCGCCCCAGATGACGTTAGTACTCATCCTCCCAGGGACGCTGACGTCTTTGCCTGGGCCCAGGAAAAAGCATCTGAAAGGACCCCCCATCCAATATAATACAATGTAATGGGGATCCAATGATGCACCCCTCCCCTCCCTGGGCCCAAGACAACTGACCCCTTTGTCACCCCCCTGTCGGATTCCCTGCGTCCACCACACGCTACATGCTCGCCTAACCCCATTTGCGCGTACCCTAACCCCTTTTAGAGCCTAGAATATGTTATAACCTTATAGTCACAAAAACTGTAATAACTAAATCTTAATCTGTTACTGAAGACTCTTGATATTGTCTTAGGATGGCTATGTTGTTATGATGTTGTTGAGGGTTTTCAGCAATGGGTGAATGGGCCCGCCGGTGGGCCCGTCCACGTAAAGAGGCCACAGAGCATTTTCGGAGGAATCCAGTGAAGAGAGCCAGGTGGTCCCTCCCGCTTCCAAGCCCGATCCCATCTGATCTGTGGGGACTTATTCCCAAATACCTTCTCGGAATAAATGGTAAAATGATCAGGCTCTTGAATTGAAACCAATGTCTGCTGTCTGCCGTCTGTTGTCAGCTCAGGCGAAGAGGAGGGAGAGGGTGGCAGCTTTTAACAAGCCTGGTGGTTTGTCTGGTTTCGGCCATATTGGTTTGTCAGGGTTGGGTCACACTGGCAGACTGTTGTCTGTCTGTCTGGTCGTTTGTGTGTTGACAGAGGGAGGGTCAAGGGACAGAGGGTCTAGAGAGAGATGCAACGATGGACAAAGATGGAAAGACGGAGAGAGAAACAGGTAGAGAGAGAAGAAGAGAGAATGAATAAATGTTCATTATACGTATATTGCACTTTAGGGATGCAATCAGCTATTTGTCATCCCAAGAAGGCTTCTTGAACTAAGCCAAATAGAAAAAGAGAGACATGCAGACACAGACAGAAAGGGAGAGAGAAATACACAAATGGGAAGATTGTGAAGAACTGTTAGAAGGGCCCCCCTGTCACCAACTTTCCCTTTGGTGGCCAGAGAGAGAGAGAGAGAGAGAGAGAGAGAGAGAGAGAGAGAGAGAGATGTATGTATGTCTTGTGCATATGAATAAAGTGTCAATAAAAGTTGACTTGATATGACTTGACTTGACTAGAGAGAGAGAGAGAGAGAGAGAGAGAGAGAGAGAGAGAGAGAGAGAGAGAGAGAGAGAGAGAGACCGTTTGGGCTGATGGTAGGCCCCTCTGTCTCCGACTTTTCCCTTGGTGACCCTTGATGGGGGGGCGGGGGTAGGGTGTCTTTGGTAGAGCCAATATTAGGCCCCTCTGTCCCCGACTTTGGTGGTTGTTGAGAGATAGAGAGAGGTGGGCCGATGGTAGGCCCCTCTGTCTCCAATTTTCCCCTTGGTAGCCCTCGAGGGTCCAAGTCAAAGGGCAGGAAAGGCAGGCGGCTTTCCCTTAGTGCAGCACAGCTATTTTAAGTGTCTAGATAAGCTGTGTGTGTGTGTGTGTGTGTGTGTGTGTGTGTGTGTGTGTGTGTGTGTGTGTGTGTGTGTGTGTGTGTGTGTGTGTGTGTGTGTGTGTGTGTGTGTGTGTGTGTGTGTGTGTGTGTGTGTGTGTGTGTGTGTGTGTGTGTACGTGTTTATGTTTGCTGTTAAGATAGCTCGCAAGTGAACTTGTCATTTCTGTATCTGCTGTGTGTGGGAGAGTAGTTTAATGATCTGTTAATGTGTGGGAACAATCCTCCTCCTTGGAACTGTCTGTGCACCCGTCTAAAATCTTTCTTTCTGGCTATTTCTCTCTCTTTCTCATTCTTCCCACTCTTTTTCTTTCTTGCTATCTCCCGTTCTTTTTCACTCCCACTCATGCCTGTTGGACTGTGCTCTCTGACTGTCTCGTCTCGTCTGTCTGAGTGTCTACTGTATGTCTGCATGTACTTTATTTCAGCTTGTCCATCCATCGTCTGACTGTCTGCATCAGAGCCATCTATATAAAGAGTTAGACCGTTACCATCCTGCTGTGGTCCTGCTGTGAACAATGGCGGCGGAATCTGTCCCTACAGTATATGGTCAAACATGGCCGATCACGTGGTCCCATTCGGTTTTTGCGCATCCTTTGCAAGGTTCCGGATGTAGTATCCGTTTCCATTGGGGACTCTGAAAGGAATTGATAGCTGTTTTTGCTCATTTCAAAGCACACAATTTTCAATGGACGTAGTAGATGTAGCCTAGCCATGCTAACACAAACTAGCAGAGATGGGTTTATCTGGAACCTTCAAGGGTAGCATTAAACCACGTGAGCAGCGATCAAAGAATAGGGTAACTCTGTTATATCTATGGCTCTGGTCTGCCTGTACCGTATGTGAACCCGTGTTATTGTGTCTGTTTCTCTCTCTCTCTCTCTCTCTCTCTCTCTCTCTCTCTCTCTCTCTCTCTCTCTCTCCCACTCTCCTCCCATCCCTCTATTCACAACTTTTCCCATGAAAAGGAAGGCCAGTCTGCTTGGCTCGTCTTAGACTAAAAAGTGT
>NC_085859.1:52728676-52741176 GCF_034702125.1 Engraulis encrasicolus | reverse complement strand
CAGAAATTCACCATTTGTTATGGGTAAATAGTAGGCTAGTTAAGTTCACATTACTAAGAGAGAGAGAGAGAGAGATCAATGAGAGAAAGAGGGAGAGAGAGAGAGAGAGAGAGAGAGAGAGAGAGAGAGAGAGAGAGAGAGAGAGAGAGAGAGAGAGCAATGAGAGAACTCATTAGATTGGTGAACACCCCTGTTAAGAGTGACTTCTTCTATGAAGGTTTTTTTTTTTTAGCTCTCTGGGACAGTAGCACAGCACAGCAAAGGCTTTCTGTTGTGAGTTTGAACAATCGTTTTGTCCACAACTGGAGCAAGAAACAGCACAAATTGAAGTGAATTCCATACATGTCAACAACTAACATTTCCCTTACACGCGGCACGCGATGTAAACGCAGTTAGAACTAGCGATGATGCATGCGACTATGCGATTTGGACGAAGATCCTCGCATATCGCCGCGTCATAACGCATCATTGCGCACATGTGCTGTTACTCACCCGATGTTAGAAATATATGTGTGCACACATGAATCAACTGCAATACCCTTACGGTCACTTCCTAATGCTTTCCCCTCAGTCTGTGTGACCGTGGGACTAATTATCTAACCAATACAGTACCAGCAGCTTGCTACATAGCCTACTTTTGAAAGACAGTGGGTGCATCCCAATATGTGTCCTTGCCTCCTCCACTTGTGCTTGTCTCCTCGTCCCGCCTCCTGGCCCCTCCTCCGTGGAGAAAACGATAAAGTTTCCCAGCTGTCAGCCTCGCCACAACAACTTTTGAGGGACTGTTTTTCATTCACCATCCCAATTGCAAATGAGAAAAAGACTTCACAATTGAGCTTTTGCAAGATATTGAAATATAATGCTGTTGTCAGTGATGTCATCATGACGAGAAGCAAGTGGAGGAAGCAAGTGGAGGAGGCAAGGTCACATATTGGGATGCACCCCCTATGTTCCCCGTCACATTACATGTCTCGCAATCGACTGCCACTCCACTTGAGATCGACTGGTAGCTCATGATCGACTGGTTGGGCACCCCTGGTGTATGTGATGTAGTTGGTGGTGGCTATGGCGCTAGCATGTTTTCCAGGATGCTAAGTGTCAAAGGCCAAGCCAATGACAGTGGTGGTAGGCTAATGTTGGTAATGGTAGTGGTGGGGGTGGGTGGTATAGCGTGTTTGGAAGGCCAAGGGATGTTCCAGATGGTTCTGTTCCGTCCCCGGGGGAACAGAATCTTGGCGTTGACATTGAGGGGTCTCACATGGCTAAGGAGGAGAGAACCAGGGCTCCCCAGTGTGTGTGTGTGTGTGTGTGTGTGTGTGTGTGTGTGTGTGTGTGTGTGTGTGTGTGTGTGTGTGTGTGTGTGTGTGTGTGTGTGTGTGTGTGTGTGTGTGTGTGTGTGTGTGTGTGTCTGTGTGTGTCTGTGTGTCTGTGTGTGTCTTTGTGTGTGTGTGCGTGCGTGCCTACGTGGCCAGGGCAAGAGAGCAGGGCTCCCCAGGGCACCACTACCAAGGGTATCAGATAGTGCATCTTTAATAGGCCCCAAACAACTGGTAATGAATACAGCCTGTGGCCTTCAGACCTCGATCTCCAGTTTCCCGCTCAAGCAAGCAAGTGAGCAACAACAACTGTGAGGACTCAGACTTGGGAGAGCTTTTTATTAGAAGCATGCTTTTACTCATACACTTTTATCCAAAGCGACGTACAGTTTTTATTTTTCAGGATATTGGTTACATTACTCTACATGGCATTTAGCCTATACTTTTATGCAAAGCGGCATATACAGTGTGAAGAAGTACAGATTACAACAAAATATAAGTAATACATGCAAATAGTGTACAAGAGCTCAAGTGCAAACAATATCCAAAGTATTTAGGCAGGCGAGGTGATGCATAACAAAGTTAGTCCACGAGATTATGGATGAGTAGGCTTAGTTCAATTTTGAACAGTCTTTGCAAGTTTGAGAATGAGAGCCCTACTCTTTTGAACTTGAAAGAGCGTGTCTGCTTGGCTGCTTTGCATCCAAATCCCAAGCTGTGTATTTTCATGTTGTATTTTCTACCTGTCATTTTGAAGAAGCCCAGTCTACCACTCTAGCCAACGTTGGCTGTAGGCGACAGTCTGAGGAGCATTAGAGCACCACGGTCTGTCTTGGATCTTGGATCTCATGGAGGTCTTTGTGAGGGCACTGTGTGTGTTTGCTTTTTGGGCTTCGTTGCCAAAGATTCGTTGCCAGGCCCTGACCAGAACAGTTAGCCACTACATGTTTCATCAGCTGCACCTCACTGACTTCGATTTGTTCAGATAGACTTTTTGGCCGGTTAAAATACGAAATCATTTCGCACCAGAAAGTCCAGAGAGAGCTGCTTACTTACTTCTTGGTCTTGTACAATGTCGTAGCTATCATTTTTGTTTAAGAGGGATTCGAAGGGCTGGTTACTACTAGGTCTGCCAATGTGGTCTTTGCGGAGCATTGTAGCTATCATTTTTTATTTGACTAGGATTTGACTAGCTGACTTCTGCTCTTCATCTGTCAAGATGGTCTTTGTAGAGCCGCAGCAAAATAGTAGTTCTTAACAGACTGAATATTGAATAGTTCTAAATTTCAATTCTTCTTGTCATCCGAGCATGTATTTTTCTGACATGTACATTTCTGGTGTGCACCATTACAAGTAAATCTACTTTAAATGTATTCAATTGTTCTTCACTCTCTCAATCAGTTTAGAGCAAAACAGCTATGTCCATCTGTCTTGACATGCTGTACTGTGCATGTATGCACTGTGTGTTCTTTATTTCTCAGCCTTTACATTCCTACTCGTATGACTGTCTCTACTCCCAAACTGTCTGAACGTATAAAACTCATAGTATTATCCCACCACACAAATCAATCGAAGGCATATAACTGACAGACAACCTCTCTATTCTTCTTTCCTCCTCTCTCTCTCTCTCTCTCTCTCTCTCTCTCTCTCTCTCTCTCTCTCTCTCTCTCTCTCTCTCTCTCTCTCTCTCTCTTCTACAGAGGCACTGGCGTTCCGCCACCAAAGCCAGAGGTGATGCCAAAGGTATGAAATCTACTGTTACATTCCCACCTGCAAATGATCAGAGCGCCTTTTGAAATAGTATACAGGCCCCTCTTCCCTATATACGGTGTGGCACTCATTCAGTATCTGATGTGCATTTTTATTATGCGCCGTTGCCAACGCCATTGCTGAGGGCTGACAGATTCTATAGTGGAAGGCGAAACGTGTTGATGTGTGTTGTTGCTGTTATGTGTATGAAATGTATATGTGCAGTGTTACAGCATGCCACATGGCCAAGAAACCCCTTGGAGATGTGTTTTTGTGTGAGAAAACTGTGAAATGTGTGTCTAAAGGCCTGCAGAATTGCATGATGGGAAAGTAAAGGTTGTCAGAGTGTTTTTTTTTAACCATCTCTCAACCATTTGTGTCACTACGTCACACATCATTGAATGTCATGAATGCTACATGCTAGCTAGACTGTAGTATTGTTTTGGACCACAACGCTGATGTTTCCTCCCACTATTTTCAATTGTTTCATTTCTTGATGGCCTAGGGTCTGAAGTTCAAGTCGTTTTGATTTCTGAAGTAGTTTCCAGCGAGACCAAGTCTATAGCTGAAGGCATGCACTGTGTTCAGCCAATTTAAAGCTGCACATTTCAGTGGTCATCAACTTATAACAGTTAAAATGGTGGCCCTGCATAGACTACGACTGCACTGTGCGAGTTTACACAAGTAGATTGCTGATCTGTAGTTTGAATTGTACATAAGAAAGGTAATTGTGCTTCCAGCCTGTAGAATAAAAAACCAGATAGACAAAGGCCTACGCAAGTAGGCCCAACACAATAAATGTGTCTTTGCCATAGAGAATCATAGGAAGCATCAGTGTTGGTCCATGTGTGTGCTGTGTGTGCGGTGGTGTGTGTTGCCATTCTCCTGCATGTTTCTCCCAACCTCTAGGAGGAGCTGTGTGAGATCCTCAAGCCTGTCCCCATATCCCATAACCCCCCTAGCCCTGCTGTGGCCGCCCCAGCCTACAACAACAACAACAAAAGCGCCAGGCCTTTCGGTGGTGGTGGTGTTGGGGGTGGAGGACTTGGTGAGGCAGCCAAACCTCCATCCTCCTGGGCCTCTCCACCACCATCCATAGCCTCCATCCCCTCCGCATCATCCGCCTTCACCCCAGCCACCAACATGTCCCCCACCATGCCCTCCATCTCCACCGCCGTTAGGCCTACTCCCACATTCCCCCACCGCCTGCCACCCCCCACCTCCCCTAAAAAGGTCTCGTGCCCCCCTGCTCCTGCTCCTCCTCCACCCACCGTCCCGACTGCCCCCTCCGTGCCGCATTCGTCAGTCTACAACACGCCCATCAACCTCTACTCGGACGACAACGCCTGCGAGGTGGCCATGGGCCAGCGGAGGGCGCTGTTGGACGGGCAAGGGGAGCCCACGCTGCCCACGCTGCCCACGCTGCCCAACGGGTAAGTAATCACCCCCCCCCCCACCACCCCCCACCCCCCAACCACTGCTACTTTCCACCCACCCATCTCCAAATGGGCTCCTTAGGATGGCCGTCTGCGGGTAAAAAAGGGGATTGGGCAGCTTTTTCTGTAGATTTATGGCCATAGAAATCAAGTGCGCTTTAGTGCCTCCAGGCGGGTCTTGAGCATTTTTTGGAGGGACATCATCAGGCATCTGGCAACCCTTCCCTAACCTGACTTACGGCTACTGGCTGCATTTCACCAATCTACACGCAAGGGCATTCCAGTTTCCACCTGAGAACAGTGAAGATTACAATTAGAGCTGGAGCTGATAGTACATGGGGCCCACAATCTGCTGCTGCGTCCCTGATAGGAGGTCATGAAGAAGAGACTGTTTGCATGAAACCCTAAATGTGAGTGGATCCTGTAGGTTTGACTTGGAAAGTTGGCGGGGACATTACAATGGCAAATTTTCCAGATGCTGTTTTTGCATTATATTTGTAATAAAGTGGTGGAGACAAGCTAGGTTCATTTCAAAAGTGATATCGACATAGTTCCCACTATCGACATCTAAAATGACCCCCATGCCTTATACTACCTTTGCTCTCCACCCTGTACATGGCTTCATCATCCTCCGCATGACTTAAACTGTTCTCTTTTACACTATAGTTGGGGATGTTATGAATAAGTGTTGGATTTGGACATACATACCTTCAGTTATGATCAGACTCATTGCTCGAGCAATCACCCATAACTCAACTGGTAATTTCTCCCATCATGCATCTTGTTCACTGAGGGTCCTAGTTGTTTGGTGTGTGACCAGCTGGCTTTGCGTCTCTGTCTGTCACGTGTGTATGTGTGTGTGTGTGTGTGTGTGTGTGTGTGTGTGTGTGTGTGTGTGTGTGTGTGCGTGCGTGCGTGCGTGCGCGCGTGCGTGCGTGCGTGCGTGCGTGCGTGCGTGCGTGCGTGCGTGCGTGTGAGTGTGCTGTATGTATGAGAGAGGTTTGCATGAGGGTTCTGAATGCTTGCAGAAGTACTGTGTACGGTATGTCGTCACTATGTCGGCATCCAGTTTGACAACAAAGGCGTGTGGTGGGGGCAGAGTTCACACACACACACACACACACACACACACACACACACACACACACACACACACACACACACACACACACACACACACACACACACACACACACACACACACACACACACACACACACACACACACACACTCATTCATGCTCTCCTGTCCGCACAAAGACGGTGGTTGTTGTTGTCAAGTGCATTCACTGTTCCAGAAACAGGCTCTTTCACATTCTGACTCCATCAATGAAGCCATTGAGTGTTCCCTTCCCCTCGCCCTGGAAATATATGGCTGTTTGTGGTGTCGCAAATGAACCATTAATGTTAACACTGAGGTGTTTGGGGTGGAGTGTGTGTGAAGATAATTGTGTGTGTGCGTGTGCGTGTGCGTGTGCGTGTGCGTGTGCGTGTGCGTGTGCACGGGCGTGCGGGCGTGCGTGCGTGTGTGCGTGCATGTGTGCGTGCGTGCGTGTGTGTGTGTGTGTGTGTGTGTGTGTGTGTGTGTGTGTGTGTGTTATTGAGGATTATGATGCGATGTGAAGTTTGCCAGCTACCTGTAGCTGGTAGGCAGGTGTGACTCCAGTGGTATGGCACTGCAGGTGACCTGTTCTGTAGCATTGGCACACCGAGTGCAGGTCCTGTCACCTGCACAGCTCAGACATTTACAGTTTCGATGTGAGGAATATGTGAAGTATTTTAAGAGGAAGCAAAGGAGAGCAAGTGCTATAGAGAAAGAGGGGAGAGAGAGAGAGAGAGAGAGAGAGAGAGAGAGAGAGAGAGCAAATATTTTTTTTCAGAAACAAGACAAGACTTTGGATTGTTCTTGATGCTTTGGTAGCGCAGTATGTCAACAGTCATGCTTATAGAGCACCTTTAAATTTGTAGCATTTGGAGAGAGAGAGAGAGAGAGAGAGAGAGAGAGAGAGAGAGAGAGAGAGAGAGAGAGAGAGAGAGAGAGAGAGAGAGAGAGAGAGAGAGAGAGAGAGAGAGAGAGAATAGAGGAAGAGCATGAAATCTAATTATGTGAGTCTCTTGTGGGCCATATCACCCTAGGCTGCTTATTTAAGCCCAAATTCCAGTGGGGAGGAGATGAGCTGGGATGAGATGAATCATGTGTGTGTGTGTGTGTGTGTGTGTGTGTGTGTGTGTGTGCGTGTGTGTGTGTGTGTGTGTGTGTGTGTGTGTGTGTGTGTGTGTGTGTGTCTGTGTGTCTGTGTGTGTGTGTGTGTGTGTGTGTGAGAGAGAGAGAGAGAGAACGAGAGAGAGACAGAGGGGGTGTGTGTGTGTGTGTGTGTGTGTGTGTGTGTGCGTGCGTGCGTGCGTGCGTGCGTGTGTGTGTTTTGGTTTCCAGTGGGAGTAGCTCTTGGCCGGGCCGCTCAGCTTATTTAAGCGCAAAAACATCAGGGATCAGCTGTTAGCCTCTGCCTGTGTCACGATGACGAAAAAGAGCTCTCTAACTGCACTCAAATCACTTATGCCTCAGAGACAAAAAAAGACTTTGTTACCTCAAGTTACTCTGACACTTTTGCAAAAAATGAAAGGGAGAAAATAAGAGAGATATAGTAGTGAGTGAGAGAGTGAGAGAGTAAGAGAGCGTTAGAGAGAGCGTAAATGAACAGAGTGAGAGATCGAGAGAGATGGAAGGAATTACAAAGGTAAGATACCGGTAGAGACGTAGCGAGAGAGTGTGAAAGATCATGAGAGAGATGTTATAAGAGAGAGAGAGAGAGAGAGAGAGAGAGAGAGAGAGAGAGAGAGAGAGAGAGAGAGAGAGAGAGAGAGAGAGAGAGAGAGAGAGAGAGGGAGGGAGAGATTCAAGGTCAGATTCAGACATAGAGAACGACACTGACAGAAAGAGACATCTTGACAGAGACACGATGAGAGAGAGAGATAGAGAATGAGAGACAGTAGAGAGAGAGCGGGAGAGACAGACAGAGAGATTTGGAGTCAGAAAGAGAAGGAAACTGACAGAAAGACAGCAAGTGAGTTGAAATTGAGAGTGAGTGTGGTGTTGGTGGGATGGGGGGAGGTGGTGGGTGACTTTTGGTCGTGCCCCCAGAGTACTGTTTGCTTTCCGTAAAGTGGCTATTTGGCCTTAATGACATGCGCCTGTATCGCCTTGCGTTAAGCCAAATGATTAATGACTCTGCGTCGCATAGCATGCATACCGGCAGCGGGAGAGATGATGAGATGCAGAGATCGGACCTGACCTGTCTGTCTTTCTTTCTCTCTCTCTCTCTTTCCCACACTGCTGAGGTTTCTGATAACCCGTAATGTAAGATTGCTTTCTCTCCCAATCTATCGTGGGCGAGCGAACACACATGCATGCACACATGTGCACACACACACATGCAAACGTGCGCACACACATGCAAACGTGCGCACACACACACACACACACACACGCACACACATCAAACACACACAAAATGTGTACTCTAGATACCTAACTCACACTTGCTGTACACACACACAGCAGTCTTTGTCTTTGCCCCTCCATGTCTCATGTGTCTGTGTTTCTGTCTCATGTTTCTGTGTGTGTGTACACATTTACAGTGTGTGTGTGTGTGTGTGTGTGTGTGTGTGTGTGTGTGTGTGTGTGTGTGTGTGTGTGTGTGTGTGTGTGTGTGTGTGTGTGTCTGTGTGTCTGTGTGTCTGTGTGTCTGTGTGTCTGTGTGTGTCTGTGTGTGTCTGTCTGTCTGTGTGTGTGTGTGTGTGTGTGTGTCTGTGTGTGTGTGTTTATCAGTTTTGAGAGGTGGTGGTAGTGAAACCCAGCACGCGAGGAAGAGTGTTTGACGTGCATGTTTATATTTAGGTCGCTTGGGGGCCTTGCCGTCATGCAGACAGGTTTCACACACACACACACGCACATGCACATGCACGCTCATACACAAACACACACACACACACACGTAAACATACACACACACACACACACGTAAACACACACACACACACACACACACACACACACACACACACACACACACACACACACACACACACACACACACACATGCGCACACGCATGCACAAACACACACACACACATGCGCACACACACACACACACACACACACACACACAAACACACACACACACGCACGCACACACGCACACACACACACACACACACACGAGCCGCCTCACCTCACCCCCCCCCCATTCCAACCCCACTAACCAAGATATCAGATACCTTTCTCGGACTTGCACTCTGAGCTGTACTCTTCTTTTTCCTCTTCATCAATCACTCTCACCACCACCAACCCCCACAACCATCCTTTTATGATTGGAGAGGATTGATGATGCTGCCTCTGGTATATGACTGTTGAGGTAAATGTGCACAACTAAATGTGAAAAAGTAAACTGACACTTGGTCAACACACATGGGCCCTCATTTATCAAACTTGCGTTAGAAACCATCGCAGAAATGAGCGCAGATCTCGTCGTACGACGAAGCTCACGTGATATTTACTAAACATGTGTACCTCTCCAATCCCATCGTAAGAGCGAGCGGCTGTTGATCAATCCAGCGTCTGAAAACCATCGTAATTAGAATAATCATACATTCTCTAAAAGGGCAGGAAGGAGACCACACCCCTGAGTTTGCAACATGGAGAGACGCAAACCGGCTGAAACATCCACGTTTCTGGTTGATTGACAGCTTCAAATTAGGCTTTACGCGAGGTAGACAACAAAATAACATGTGGAAATAATCAACAGCTGTAGTCAAAAGTGTTTCGGTTCTCAATATGTAAGGGGTAGAGATTGATTTCCAAATACTTACAATGAATTGTTTGATTGACTACAGTAGACATAATGAAGATATTTGTTATATCTATATTATTTTATTTTATTACATGGTGTGACGTCATCGGTCGAATGCTCCATTCATTTCAATGGGGCTCCCCAACGTTCGCACGTCTGTTATTTTTCGATAACGGACGGGTTGGTCTATATCAGACCGCTGTCAATGGCAACAAGACTTTTCACTGCTAAAGCGACTTTTCAACAAGACTCTCATCAGCTGCTGTGATAGACAACACCTGTTGTCCTGGCTACCTAGCTGTTGCCTAGCGGTGTTCCACATCGGCACTGTTTTGTTTTGCGCAGCAACAATCTTTTGACATGAAAAACTATAATAAACTTAACATTAAATAGGCCTAAAGAAATGTCCCCGCCATGTGTGAATCATTTAAGTATATCCATATAATAAGCGGGTTAACGTTCGGCGAGTCGGTCGGCCGCTCCGCGTCGGGGTCTAAAGATTCTCTCTGTCGTGCTGCTATTCCACGGTAGCGACCTTCTCGCCGAACGTTAACCCTTACATAATTTTTTTTGTTTAAATATGATGATAAACCTTTTTGTAAACGAGGTCAAGAAAGGGTTCCTACGTGAAACTGGCAAACAAACAGTGCCCAAACCATTTGTTGGGGAAGGAGAGTTTTACATGTCCAGTGCGCTGTCCTTCTCGCGCTCACGTGCGCCCTGCTTCTCTCCTGCGCTCCAGTCATTTGAGGGGATAGCCCTTTTGCCACCTAAATGAACGGAGAAGAAAATTATCGGACACACACGGATAGTTGTGCGTAATGTCGAAAGTCAACTGGGAGATTATTACTGTATGTATTGATTGATGTGCGCCTGAACTCCCAGCTGTTAAAAAGAAGGGACATCGGTCCATTGATTCCATGACTGAAGGCACATTCCAATACGCGGCTGTATATTGCACAATTATTCACACATCACGTCAAATCACAAATTAGAAGTCTTGCAGTTGTTGACCTATGCCAAATCAACGCAGCGCTCCCAGGAAGGGTGCACCAGTTCAAACAGGTAGAAGTTGGCTTATAGCCAAGATATACAATATAAAAACATTTTGTAATTATGTAGGTCACATACTTGTGATAATGAGTTGTTGCGCTACAACTGCTGCTCAAGTTGGTGATCATAGTCATCTCAGTCCAACTTGAAAACGGCGTACACCGTCTGAGAGCAGTCGTAGGATTTCATCTTTCCTGCGCTTGCGATGAGATTTGATAAATGCCAACTGGTCATAGAAAAAGAACGTACGCACGACGTACGTACGATTCTCGTCGTACGCTGCTTTGATAAATGAGGGCCATGGAGTTGTACAGTACATTGAATTGCAGCATTTATCTTTCTAATTTATATGGTTCCCAAATAGTACAAAAAAAAAACAAAGAGAAAATGTAATAATTTACGATGGCGATTAGAGAAAGTGTGGATGGGTTCCCTATGTGCCCATCACCAACACCACCAGCTGATTTAGAGACGATGGCATGTCACACCTCTGGCGTTCCTTGCACACCACAGTTTAGTGGAGAGGCACAGACACAGACACAGACACAGACACAGACACAGACACAGACACAGACACAGACACAGACACAGACACAGACACAGACACAGACGTCCCAGATCCAGTGACAGAGTCCTTGAAATGTCAGACTGTCTACTCTCCAACTCACAGAATGTTGATGTTTGCTTTTGCTCCTTTCCCCCCCTAACTTACTCTGTCCATTTTTTTCTCTTTATCTCTCTACTTCTCTGTTCTGTCTCTCTCACACTATCTTGCTCTCCTGCTCTCTCTCTCTCTCTCTCTCTCTCTCTCTCTCTCTCTCTCTCTCTCTCTCTCTCTCTCTCTCTCTCTCTCTCTCTCTCTCTCTCCCTGTGTCTCTGCCCCCCTCTCACTCTCTCTCTCTCTCTCCCTGTGTCTCTGCCCCCCTCTCACTCTCACTCTCACTCTCACTCTCACTCTCACTCTCACTATCACTGTCCCTGCGTCTCTGTCTCTCTCTCTCTCTCTCTCTCTCTCTCTCTCTCTCTCTCTCTCTCTCTCTCTCTCTTTCTTCTCTTCTCCCTCTGCCTCTGGGGTGAGTTTCTGCAAATTTGTGGCTCTGGTCGCTGGTTGTACTTAAGAACCTTTCATGAAAAGGGTTTAAGGATTTAAATTCGATTTGCAGCCTCGCCACCGTCTCAGCCTGCTGGGCCCGCTCTCTAAACCACAGGCCTCAGTTGTGGATGCCACCCTGTTATTCGGTGGTGGAGGGGTTGCCCCCTCATCCTGGCATCGTGTGGCAGCTACAGTTAAGCCCCCAAATAACTGGCCTGACTTCCATAGTTTATTTATCTTTCCGCCCTCGACTCGTCTTTCTTTCTTTCTTTCTTTCTTTCTTTCTTTCTTTCTTTCTTTCTTTCTTTCTTTCTTTCTTTCTTTCTTTCTTTCTTTCTTTCTCTTATTGTGTGTGTGTGTGTGTGTGTGTGTGTGTGTGTGTGTGTGTGTGTGTGTGTGTGTGTGTGCGTGTGTGTGTGCGTGTGTGTGTGTGTGTGTGTGTGTGCGTGCGTGCGTGCGTGCGCGTGCGTGTGTGTGAGGAGGAGGCTTCCTCTTGGCCGTTTCCAGTTAGTGGGTGCTAATGCTGTGCAGCTGTTGAAGGGAAGTGGCGGAGGGCGATAAAAGAAGTGTTATATGCCCCTCATAAGGGGACATGACAATGCCTGTGTTGGGATGTGTCAGTAGGCGGTGTTTGATAGTTAAGAGGCCTGTGGCAGTCTCAGAGCCACACAAAGGGGAGTTTGCACATGGATGGAGAGTTTGCTAGCTCTTAAGGCGGGAGGTGAATTCTATGTGACAGAGAGGTCAGGTAGGAAGGGAGTGGAAGGTAGGAAAAGTCCACCCCCATGCGACTTCAAATCTGGGTTTCCGGCATCCATCATTCAGTATATACTACATACTACGTATCTCACCATGTGTTCCAAACAGTGCTGGGAAAGTTACTTTGAAAAAGTAACTGATTACAAGTACCAGTTACTTCTCCAAAAAGTAATTGCGTTAGTAACTGCGTTACTTCACTATAAAAGTAACTAGTTACCAGGAAAAATATTTTTTGCGTTTTTT
>NC_085859.1:52718676-52723676 GCF_034702125.1 Engraulis encrasicolus | reverse complement strand
CCACATGCCTCCATGGCCACAGGGCAAATAAACAAGGCTGATTTATTGACAGCCAATCAGGGTGTCCCCTGTCCAAACTGTCATCACCTGACTAGAGGGTGTAAATATGTGCAAAGGGTATGTGCATGTGTGCACAGGTTTGTGTGTGTGTGTGTGTGTGTGTGTGTGTGTGTGTGTGTGTGTGTGTGTGTGTGTGTGTGTGTGTGTGTGTGTGTGTGTGTGTGTGTGTGTGTGTGTGTGTGTGTGTGTGTGTGTGTGTGTGTGTGTGTGTGTGTGTGTGTGTGTGTGTGTGTGTGTGTGTGTGTGTGACAGGGTGGAAGGGCCCTCATGGAATGCTGAGAATACCAGCTTCCTTCTTCCTGTGTCCTGTGCCCCTCCCGACTTCCCATGGTGCACTCTGTTATCAGATGTGGCGGCGTCTAGAGGGTGTTGGGTGGGGGTGCCGGGAAGAAAAAATTCTTACAGGTGCCTGGTGTCGTGTTTATATGAACTGCCAGACTGTCAGACTGAGCTACCAAGCCATTTCTACCAGCCATCTGAGCCATCATGTCATTTCAGTGTCCTACAGCCCTTGGGGTTAGGGTCAGGGTTTGGGTTTGAGATATTTGAATGGCCTATTGGTAGCTCATCTCAACAAAGCAGCCCATCTTGATAGTGAATAGACAGGCACCAAGGCAGCAGTCTAAAAAAACGATAGAAAACCGCAAAAAGCAGTGTATGTGTTCCAAAATGCATTCAGTTGAGTATAGTAGTTATAATGACTCTTCAGAACAACAGTATTAGTCCTGTTGTCTTTTGACTGTGACTGAATTAGTGATCGCAACAAGGATGAGGAATCGAGCTGAAAATAAAAATGTACCTTAACGCTATAGGCCTATATAATTAATTTCATAAAAGATAAAAAATAAGCAAAAACACTGTTTTCATTTTGTTAATTCAAAAATGTCAATGAAAACAAAATTTACTGCTGGCATCAAGTCTAAACAGGATCAATTTATACTTTATGAGAGGGAGATTTAGAACATTTAAGGACAGTGTTTTGGCCTCGGCCATTAGTGCTCCTGTCTTTTGCATGCTGGCTTACAGGGTGTTAAATTCTGTCTGTGCAAGTATGTCTGCTCTCGGCCATCAACCAAGAACTCCCTGTTAGCATAGCCCCTCAACCTTTATGTGATGAACCATGCAACCTTCCGAAATCTGAGCGGGCTGATTCGACAACATTCTGTTTGGGGCCTGGTGGTTGAGGTGATATACAATAGGTGTACAAGCTTTCAGACTCACACGTCAGCGCATGATGGAGAGCACAACAGCTGTTCTCTAGACTAGAGAGAGCCTCAATGGATAGACGGGCAGACACAGAGCAAAGGCTGTTTTGTGGAGGATGTTGGAGCGCCCTCCTGTGGTTAGGGAGTGAAAATGCTACATTTGCTTTGTTTTGGGAAAAGCCTGTCGTCATGTCATCCAGGGCCTTACGTAAGTGGATTTATTTCAGCAAATGGTGGTTAAGTGATAAACCTTTCTTTTAGTTTGCCTAGAGATAAATCTGTTGGAATAGGATCAGAGAACGTCATTCTCTTAACTAAATAAACTCTTGTTTCACAAAGTTTAGAATGCTTATGCTAAGATAAACAAAGACAGCTCTCTTTGTCTTCACCAGTCTTGTGAAGTAGTCCTTGGTGAATGTAATTGTCCTGGAATTGTTTGTATCTCACAGAAACACGTTTTGTCATAGTGTTTTTGTCCAACTCAAAAGTGAGACTGCAAACAAAGTAAAATACTGCGAGACACTAGACATGTTTATTGTTGTCCGGACAGTTTTGTTGAGTCTGTTTTACTCTTCCTGAGGGCTTGAGTTGATTTCCTGTGTTTTTGTCTTTGTTTTTATATATATACAAAACCAATACAATAGTGGACCCCAGAGTATTTTAAAGTAAGTAAAGTTACCTATTGTACATAGTTTTTGTTCAATATGGTTGTCTTTATACTCCCTTATACTTAATTGTCTACTTAACTGTTTTCTCTAGAAAACATCCTTACATCAGGTAAACGGGAAAACATTGTCATGTACCGGTATTTACATATTAATGCCAGGTTAACTTTGAGAAGTGCCGTGGAATTCATGAATGGACTTATGAATCTAACAGATTTACATTCACTTCATGTTGAGAAGTCTCTGAGAGTCTTAATTCCACTAATAATTTTTCATCATCAGAAAGAGGTTATAACCCGAACAAATCCCCTTCTAGAAATATATCCAAAATGTGCAAAATGTTCTTGTCTGATGTCTAATTCTTGTCTGGATAACAATGTGAAGTTATCCTTAAACTTCTCCTTGTTTCTCATAATCTTTCACAACAGTTCATGTAACAACTGAGTTTGTGTGGTCTTCATGCTAAAACAGACACGATTACAATCTTTCCATGCAAAGTTGAAGTTTGCCTCTAATGTGTCCTGCATGAGTGGCAGTACATCACTTCCATTTGATATAATTCACCATAATGATCCACCCACCGTGCTAGTGCTTTGTGCTGCGTGTCTCAAACTCATACAGTAGCTGCCTCTATGATCTGTCATCTGACCACAGCCTTTGTGTGTGTGTGTGTGTGTGTGTGTGTGTGTGTGTGTGTGTGTGTGTGTGTGTGTGTGTGTGTGTGTGTGTGTGTGTGTGTGTGTGTGTGTGTGTGTGTGTGTGTGTGTGTGTGTGTGTGTGTGTGTGTGTGTGTGTCTGTGTCTGTGTGTCTGTGTCTGTGTCTGTCTGTCTTTTCCACTCACCAGAGTCCCCAGGACTCGAGTCATCGAGCAGGACATCGGTTTCTACCACATCCCTACTCACGGCGACTGCAGCAGGAAACGCATCATGGAGGACACGGAGGATTGGCGCCCACGCACCGGCACCTCACAGTCACGCTCCTTCCGCATACTCGCACAGATGACGGGCACAGAGAACGGTGAGGCTCCACAATGCCCCAAAAATGCCCAAAAAACATGCTGTAGGAGCCATTGATTGAACCCGTTAAAATACGGCGTTATAAATTTGTTGCAGAATGACAATGTAGTCGTAGTGCATTACTAAAGGCCCTGTGTTAGTATGTCATTGTAGAGTAGTACTATGGTATTTAACCTTTCAATGACTATTACAGCTTGCCTCAGATGGTACAGTGTGCATTATGGGGCTACTTTGCTCTGATCCATGCACACAGCATGCCTTGAGATTTTCAAGGTGATTCTAACTGAGCCTTGCAAGGACTTATCATGGTGCAGTCAAGAAATCAGTCAACAAAATCAGTGCCTCCTGTAGTCTATCTCAAGAGTTCCTAAAACCTTACCATGGCAAGGCTCCCCACATACTGGTATATTGCAGCCAAGGCCCCCCTTACATGGGTCATGCCACATTATTTCTTTGCATCCCTTTTCACAATCGTAGTCTAGGTCTGTTAGCCAATGGGACATAGAAAACTGGAATAGGCCTATATAAAATAATATCTTGAAAATAATAGTTGTAATGTTCAGAGATGCAATATATTATTATAGCACAGTTCTTAACTAATGGGAATATTGTTAAGATTATTTTTTGGTTCATTTTGGTGTACATTAGCTTTTACTCATAGAATGTAGGCACCAATCTATGTTTTTACTGCACAAAACCAGAGATACTGTTGCTTGTAAGACCGTCTCTGACAAAACTAACTGTCAGTATCCAGAACCAGAACAGGTGTGGCCAATTAAGGGAGGCATGGAACACTGACAACTAACTGTCAGTTTTTTAATTTTAGAACTCTGCTGTAGAATACTCCATGTCAACCACTGCTTGTTAGTTGCTGGGCCTAGTGGGTCAGCCAAATAGGTGTTGCCAATTAAGGGTTATGACTGTTCAGTTAGAATATGTATTTTCACTACAACTGCTAAGCTCTGGCTCAAAAGGCAAGCTTACTTTTAGCATTTTCTACGAGAATGCAGTCTAGTTTAAATTTAAATATATATATTTGTTGTGCTATACTTTTCCTGCCAACCTGCCACGGCCCCCCTAGCACCCCTTCACAGTCCCCAATTTGAAAACTACTGGTCTAGTGTCAAGGGGTAGGCTATATAATGGGGTATCGAATGACTGAGAGGCCCAAATAGTAGTCTCATTGCCCAAGATTAATAGGATAGAGGTTGACAGATTGCAGTATGCTTGTCCATGCTCATGTACTAACTGAGGTCATCTGCACTACTTCACCATTCAGTGCTCTAACCCGCAAAAAACACTGCATACTAAATAAATACCAAAAAAGTACCCACCACAAAACTTGATCCATCCAACCAGCGCACAGTCAACTAAGACAAGGACACTGGTCTAATTTTCACCCAGTTACCTGTGTTGGAAGGAAACAGTGTGCCTTTGTTTTACTTTTACTTTATAGACCTCTGTCCATCTGACATGTGATGCAAACCACGCATAGAAACACCACATGCTACACAATCCTCCTCAAAGACGCTTTGATAGCTGTAGGTTACTGGTTACTACAGAAGCTTAGTATTTAGGGCACTTATTGTATGATGACTGGTGCATGGCTCCCAATGGTCAAAACATATCTTATTTACCCTTGAAAGTCCCAGTGAGACTAAGCGTCCCTTCTGCTTGGGAGTCTCCAAATGCATGATCCGATGGTCCTTATCCCATTCCATATCCATTGCCAGGGGAGATACAGTATCAGAGGTACCATCGTGACTGGCATGGCTCAGAAAATGGTGCAACTTCAAAACCCAATACTTACCCAGTGACGGTGGGATGTAATGGGAGAGTCCAAGGGTACCCACTGTAGCATTACCAGCACAGAGAAGGATGAGGCTTCCATTCCAATACCCGAAACATACCTAGAGGGGGTTATACACGTAATGTCAGGAGTGCCTGAGATGGCACGCACCCGGTGAGACTCCAGAACGGCCAATAGCCAGGGGGATACCATGTCAGGGGAGCTTAACAGGCTCCCAATGCCTAGCCTGATTATCATCGGCTT
>NC_085859.1:52691176-52708676 GCF_034702125.1 Engraulis encrasicolus | reverse complement strand
TCATTTGGAATAATAGTGTTTAGTCCCGCACTAATGTACCATGTCTGTAATTTGTGAATTAGTGATTCCACAATTAGATTACCTACTGTGCTTTGGTGAAACATGTACATCCGGTGATAATTTAAGCCCTGTGTGTGTATGTGCATGTGTGTGTTTGTGATTGCAATCGCATGTCTCTTGTCATTTCCTGGGGTGAATAATTTAGTATAACCTGGCGAAGATTTGATTGACAGTACTCCAGGGTCAAGTGGTAGTAGGCTGGTGTACATTGAACCACATAAGACAACCATAAAACAACTCTAAGAAGAATGCCGAAAATTCTACGAGACGAAACAGGAAGTTGAAATGACAAGAAATCTGGCCATAATGTCTGTAGATTGAGTGAATTACAGACCTTTTGCTTATCCTGTCTGAATGCGCCACAAATTAACAGAGATGTGGGGGTAACTGCGGTTTACCAGTAGGACACAGGTAATATTTATTCAGTGCGAATCGTGCTTCTGTGACCTTTGTGACCTTTGTGGCCTCTATGTGACCTTTTTCTGTGACGTTTTCTCTTTCCTTTCCTCCGCTGCGGTTTCTGTAGGCAGAAAGAGCATGGACAGGTCAGGTAATGGACTATTACTGTGATGTGAGAACCATAACCTGTCACACAAACACTAACACCTACACACGTAAAAATGTCACGACAAATGAATGAACCAACTAGAGGAATTCATAGGCACAGTAACTGGCACACGTATAGTAGTAACCCACACACTACCTGGGTAGGGCAAACGTGTTGTTGGAATTGTCGCACTGATAAAGAAACTACATTGGTCCTCAAGAAGATACAGTGGATTATTTTCTTGGGAAGGTTTTCATTGTGCTCTCATGATATGGGTGGGAGTGGGACACATAACAAGCCACATACAGTATCGTGAGTGACCTGGACGTGTGCACACATGCATGCCCTTACAACCTTTCTCAAAAAGCACTTGAGAGTTCAATCCCAGCTTCAGAATGTAAAAGACCCTGCCAACCAACGCATTCCCTCTGCCACACATTTCTTCCTGTAACACACACACACGATTCCAACTAATTAGCTGACCTAATGTCCTAAAGACTTTTATATTCATTATGATCTGCCAGTTCAAAAACCTATTTGGATCGGTATATTGTATTGTACTGTCAAGGTGTTTTTCATCTGAAGATAGGGGTGTAAATCACAGCCTGTCATTGAGATGTTGAACTCTGCGCATGACAGAGTGAGCATGTGCGCTGCGGGCAGCACGCGCTCGCAGGAGATCGAGGAACTGGAGCGCTTCATCGACTCCTGCGTGCTGGAGTACCAGGGCGAGGCCGTCACCGACGGGGACAAGACACAGGTCTCCCAGGTGAGCACGCTTAGGAGGACGCAAGACAAAGTAGCGATGGCGGCCACTGAGGCTGTTGAGGTTCGGCAAAACGCTAGCCCAATGTCTACAGGCCTTGTCTGGACTGAAATAAAAATGGACTTGGCTTCGATTGAGAAACTTATCTCAGTCGTTCTACAACAACAAGCAGATCTTGGTGCACGGCTTACCTCGCTTGATTATCCGCCACTACCTGGGCCTTCCACGGATGTCTCCATGACCCCCGCCCCGGGTAGCTCTGCCTGGTCTACGGTAGCTGCTGGCAAGTCTCGCCGCCGCCCTCCTCCTGTCGCGGCGTGTCGGACTGGGGCTGTTTCGGATCTAGTGCTCCACAACGCCTTTGCTCCTCTTGCTGATCTCCCTACGTCGCCTGCCCCACGTCGGAGTGGATCTGGATGTCCGGATGAACAGGGCAGCGAATCTTGCCCCTCGCCTGCTATCCAGCCAGGCCATCCATCACCGCGCCAACATGTAGCTCGCAAAGCTACCTCCAAGCGCAACAGGTCCGCAGACAGCGACGGCTCGAGTCCAGAGCGCGTTTCTGATAAGCGGCTCAGGCCAGGCCATCCATCACCGCGTCAACATGTAGCTCGCAAAGTTACCTCCAAGCGCAACAGGTCTGCAGACAGCGACGGCTCGAGTCCAGAGCGCGTTTCTGATAAGCGGCTCAGAATCTCTTCTCCAACGATGGCCGCAGCAGATTGCATGGCCTCTACATCTCCAACAGCGGATAGCTTGTCAAGCCATCGGGCTACTGCGATGCCTCTGTTGGCTAATGATGCTGGTGTCGTTAGCTTGTGTAGCCCGTGTCAAACACCACCGGCGTTGTCCACGGCTGACAGCGTCCCTCAGCGTCCAGATGGTCTACAACTTCCTCCTCGCACCTCTATACACTTTAACCGCGATGTTCAATGCCCTCCTGAAATTCTCATTGTTGGTGATTCGATTGTCAGAGATCTGATTATTCCTAGTGCTATCACGTACTGTATCCCGGGAGGAAGGGCTATTGACATCTCTCATCTCATTCCGTCTCTATTGAACAGACATTCTTCCGTAAACACTGTCATTGCTCACGTGGGGACAAATGACGTCATGGCCCGGAACTCTGTGAAGCTACAGAATGAGCTGGAGACGTTATGTCTCACTGTTGAAAGCCTCGGGAAACGCTGCATAATGTCAGGCCCTATCCCACTTAGCTCCAGTAATTCAGAGCGTTTCAGCAGATTGCATAGTCTCCATACCTGGCTGAAACAATTCTGCAATCTAGCTGGTCATGATTTTATTGCTAATTTTGATATATTCTGGACCAAATCATTTTTATATAGATCTGATGGGGTGCATCCAAACAAACTGGGCCTACTAGAGCTAACCACCAACTTTATTCAGTTCATTGCTTTCAGCACACCTTGACATTCAACACAGCATGACCCAATCCAGTTCACAAACACACCCAGCTCTACTATGGGTCCTGCTGATAATTGCAGCTCTCCCTCTCCTGCTGTATCACTTGGGGATCAAACTACACAGGCAATAAGTAGCCCCTCTCATCACCTACAGATGGCCCTTCTTAATGTCAGATCACTTCGTTCTGTTGCTGCTTGCTCACCCTCCCATTCAAATACCTCCTCTGGCCAGCAGATGGCTCCTCGGAAATGTCAAAGCCTGCCCATCTGCAATGATATCTCCCTGCCAGAGACTGTCCTTCCTATTTCTTCTCCTGATATCCCTCTCAATAATGGACTAAGCCCTGAAGTCATGAATGCTACATGTCCATTGGAGTCTACCCCTGACGTTGTTCGCTTGGACAATCCATGTGTTTTTAAGGACAGAAAAGGCATTGGGTTAATCCACCTCAATATCAGAAGTATATTGCAACGAGATAAAATGGACCACCTAAATATTTTAATTGCTCAAACTAACACTGATATCTTGGTTTTATCAGAAACTTGGCTGAAGAGTGAAATTGATGACTCTGAAGTCAACCTTTCAGGCTACAATTTATTTAGAATTGACAGGGTTGGGAGGGGTGGGGGTGTGGCTATTTACGTGAAGTCACATTTTTCTGTCACATTTCTGTATTCCTTAAGTGAACCTAAATCCTTTGAATTTATTGCACTCAAGGTTCATTATGGCACCAATAACAACTCCTTCATAATAGTTGGGATCTATAGACCCCCGTCAGCTGATTCTAAATCCATAGATCAGCTGGCAGAATTGATATCTAGATTCACTGACTCAGAAGTTCTAGTTCTTGGGGATTTTAATATTGACTGGCTAACTGATGCCTCCAAACATCTTAGAGATGTTTTCTCGAGTCTATTTTTGGATCAACTTATTAATGATCCAACAAGACCAAACTCTAAGAACCTTAGCAAATCATCTCTTATTGATCTACTTTTTACAAATAAGATGAACAAAATTAGCGCAAGTGGTGTTTTTGATTTAGGGGTCAGCGACCACTGTCCCATTGCCTGTATTAGGCACAGCACTCTAACCAAAGCACTGCCTCACATTTTGGTTAAAAGAACTATGAAACATTTTAATGAGCAAGCTTTTTTAAATGATCTCTATGAAAGTGACATTCATCTAACAACTGAAATTCCTGATGCTGACTTGGCTCTACAGTTTTTCTCAAACTCATTTATTTGCATTGTTGACAAACATGCACCTTTTAAAAAGATAAGAGTAAAAAGTAGAACAAACCCATGGTTCACCCCTGAACTCTCCTCTCTTTTTCAGTCAAGAAATAAGGCTTGGTCATTAGCAAGGAGGAGCAAGGATGCCTCCGACTGGGCAAGTTTCAGGAAAATCAGGAACAGATGTACATTATCTGTAAGAAAGGCTAAATCTGACTATTACTTTAACCTTGTCTCTAGTTCGTACTCAGATCCTGCAAAATTCTGGAAGGCTGTAAATTACAAAAACAATAAATCTGTTACACCTATGCCTTCTTCAATTAAGTTTGATGATTGTCTACTACAAGACAAATCAGACATTTGCAGTGCTCTTAACAAACATTTTTCTTTAGCCAGTCAAAGTTTTGACAATAGCAATAATCATTCCTTTATACCTAGGGCTGGACATGATATGCGTATCAGAGACAATGTCAGAGACGATGATCTGGAATTCAGGCTTCATCCTGTGTCTAAGCATACAGTGCTATCTGCTTTATTAGCAATTGATAGTCGCAAATCCACTGGAGAAGACCAGCTAGATCCCCTTTTTCTTCGCACTGCGGCATATATAATAGCAGAGCCATTATTGCACATTTTCAATTTTTCTATTTCCACTGGAGTTGTCCCTACACTATGGAAATTTGCACACATTACCCCGTTGCACAAGGGGGGTGATAAGACTGACCCTAACAACTATCGACCAATATCCAAGCTACCGTGTCTCTCAAAAATACTAGAGAAGTTGGTAAATGATCAGCTCAAAGAATTTCTAAATACCAATAATATTTTGAGCCCTCTCCAATCAGGCTTTAGGCCTAAACATAGTACAGTTACTGCTGCTACTAAAGTAATGGATGATATTATCACTTCTCTTGACAAGAAAAAACATTGTGCTGCCATCTTTGTGGACTTATCCAAAGCATTTGACACCGTGGACCATTCTCTGCTTCTACAAATTCTGCCTGGTATTGGTTTTAATGCAAGTGCCTGTAAATGGTTCCAGAGCTACCTTTCAAACAGACACCATACTGTAAAATTGGGTAATACTCAATCTGACCCCCTGCTAATAACCAAGGGGGTCCCACAAGGTTCAGTATTAGGTCCGGTACTCTTCACCATGTACATAAATAGCATACTTTCTCTCCTTTCCAACTGCTCTATTCATCTATATGCAGATGATACAATTTTGTATTGTGTTGCAGATTCTGTACAGCTAGCCTTGGAGAAATTGCAGCAGTCTTTTAATATCCTACAAAATGCCTTTATTAGTCTTAAGCTTCTACTTAATGTAAGCAAGACTAAATGTATGGTCTTTACTCGATCTAAGCATGGCATGAAAAATGATTTTAATATATCTACTTTAGATGGGTCTGTTATTGAGAGAGTATCACATTATAAGTACCTGGGAATCTGGCTAGATGACAAGTTCACATTCAAGAAACATACTGACTGTCTTGTCACTACGCTCAGACAAAAGCTATCTTTCCTGCACAGAAATAAATATCACTTTCCTGTTTTCTGCAGAAAAAAGTTAATTGAAGCTACTTTTCTGTCTTCCCTTGACTATGGTGATATTATTTACAGACATGCACCACTCTCTAATCTGAAGGCACTTGACACTGTCTATCATTCAGCTCTTCGTTTTATTACTGGGGATCCATATAGTACACATCATTGCCTGTTATATGATAAAGTTGGGTGGGCTCCACTTTCTCACAGAAGGGACATGCATTATTTTATTTTTATTTATAAGGCCCTCACTGGCAAACTCCCATTTTATATTTCATCTCTTTTAGTTTGGCACTCCAACCCATACCAAACCCGCAGCAGCAATTTTTTACTGGAGGTCCCTTATGCCCGCACTGAACTGGGTAAAACAGCTTTTAGTGTCTGTGGACCTTCAGTTTGGAATAACTTACAACAAAGGATGGGTCTTCAAGCCTTTGTGCCATTAGAACATTTTAAAGTTACACTGGGAAGTTTTTTATCACATACTTGCACTTGTTTTAACTCATAAGTTTTAATTCATAGTTTGTCTTAATTCTTACCTCTTATATGATTTATGGTGTATTGTGTATGTTCGTTGTTTATATATGATTTTATATGTGCAATTGTTTGTTTTACTCGACATCATTGTAAATGAGGGCTGGGCCCTCAATGATTCTTCGAGTTTAAATAAATGAAATGAATGATGATGAGTAAAAGACCCTGCCAACGTATTCCCTCTGGCACGCATTTCTTCCTGTAACACACACACACGATTCCTACTAATTAGCTGATCTAATGTCCTAAAGACTTTTATATTCATTATGATCTGCCAGTTCAAAAACCTATTTGGAGCAGTATATTGTATTGTACTGTCAAGGTGTTTTTCATCTGAAGATAGGGGTGTAAATCACAGCCTCCATGACGATTCGATTCAATATCGATTTCTTAAAGGAACAGTCCACCCTTTTTTGATGTTCACATATTTGCAGTATTTCCAAGCATTATTCATAAATGTGCATATCATTTTCCTCTCAGTTTTTTCAGTACTTATTCATTGGATCAGAATTATTAGCATAGCTTAGCATAATCACTGGAAGTGAATGGAGGGATTAGCATCAAGCCACAAATGATCACAGTACAGGATTAAATAGCTGTTTTGCACTCTGGTGAATTTGATATTAATTTTAAATTACTTTATAAGTACTTGGATGATGTTTTGTTTGCCCCCATAGACTTGCATTGCTATGCTTAATTTGGCTATACTGTTAAACTAGGCAATGGAAACACATAGACGAAAATTATATACACATTCATGAATAATGCTGGGAAATACTGCAAATATGTGAACATCAAAAAAGGATGGACTTTTCCTTTAAATGCTAAGACCCTCATCTTCCATTGGAATGTGTTCATTCTTCTCAAACAAACAAAGATTTTTAATGAAGTTGTCTCAAATCTCATGAGCCTAAATGTTCCAGGCGCCAGGGCCAATGTTGCGCAACGCAACATCAGGCATCAGTGGGTTAAGTATCGAAAATAATCGAATCGCTGCCTTCTTATTGCATGTTTTTATGTGCTTCAGAGGCTGAGATATGTAGGATTTTATAGGCTGAGNGCAGGCATTTAGCAACCTTTTTTGCAGGTGCCTCAGGCGTCAATGCCCCACGATACGATACAATTCAATTAATTTTTTTTCCAATTACTATTCCTCTTCTATTATGTTGGAGCTAGGGTATTGGGCAGGGGCCAGCAATTTGATTATTTTCGATACTGAAAAATGCCCCCACGATATGTTGCAATACGATTCGATTCGATCGTTGGCCGTAGGATACATGTGGATTATTGTTTACACCGCTATCTGAAGATGGGATTAACACTTCCCAATCCCTCCTTGTGTGTCTCTCTCTCTCAAAAAAAAGAGAAGAGCCTCTACCCAAAAGCATACCCGCGTCCCTGCTTCCCCAATTATGTAGCGGCAAGGCCGTGGAGACGATGGCCGAACCCAAGGCTAAGATCGAGAATGACTGCCGAACAGAAACAGTGACAGACTCAGAGATGTCAGTCAGAGATGTTGTCAAGACGGGGGAAGAGAAGAAGGAGCAGGAGACCGGAGAGAAGACAGAGGAGGAGGAGGTGGAGGTGAAGGAGGTGGAGACCATCCATGATCCCCCTTCTCCTCCTCCTCTCCTTGTCACCACTGAGCCTCAGTGTCTGGCACCACCACCAGTACCTGCCCCCTGTCCAGTCACTGAGCAGACCACAGTGGCAGCAGCTGACAGGTAAAGAGTGCTACATATGCAAAGAAGTCTCCTGGTATGTGTGTGTGTGTGTGTGTGTGTGTGTGTGTGTGTGTGTGTGTGTGTGTGTGTGTGTGTGTGTGTGTGTGTGTGTGTGTGTGTGTGTGTGTGTGTGTGTGTGTGTGTGTGTGTGTGTGTGTGTGTGTGTGTGTGTGTGTGTGTGTGTGTGTGTGTGTGTGTGTGTGCGAATGCGTGTGTGTGTGCGTGTGTGTGTGTGAGTAGGCTCNTGTGTGTGTGTGTGTGTGTGTGTATGTGTGTGTGTGTGTGTGTGTGTGTGTGTGTGTGTGTGTGTGTGTGTGTGTGTGTGTGTGTGTGTGTGTGTGTGTGTGTGTGTGTGTGTGCGCGTGCGTGTGTGTGTGTGTGTGCACGAGTTTGTCTCAATATGTGATTGGAAGTAGTCAGCTCTCAGGTCATTTCACTGTCAAGAGTAGCTTGTCATCCTGTTGTCATGACTGCTGACTTGATCTTTTTTTTTTTTTTTTTTTTTTTTAACCTTTATTTAACCAGGAAAAATAAACCCGTTGAGATTAAGAACCTCTTTTACAAGGGTGTCCTGGCCAAGTGGCGGCTCAAGTTACAAAATTAAAATTACACAGTTGCATTAAAATAACAAATCAAGTAAAATAACACGTCAATTGAAACAGTTACAGACAATAGACTCTGTCTCAAGTGATCTCATCTTGGAATTAAAATCGTTCAATGGAATCAGATCTGTTAGTTTCAAGTCCTTTTGTAGATTGTTCCATGAGGTAGGGGCTGAAAACACAAATGCCCTCTTCCCCAGTTCTGTGCGGCATAGAGAATCATACAGTATTCCAGGAGGCCTCTTGTGTTAATATGATGATGGGGCTTGTGTTGTGTTTGGTGGTAGAGGTCCCAGGGCTGCATCACCAGTTAGGCTTGGCCTGGCAGAGTAGAGCAGAGCGGAATACACATACACACACGCACACAGCAGGCACGCAAGCACGTACACACACAGACTTTTGATGACTTTTATTTGGACCCGAGTATGTTGGAAGAGGCTGTCGACAGGCTGGCAGATCTTAAAGACTTGCACACTTACGTATACCAACCAGGATTTGTTGGTAGTAGTCATTACAGACACACACACACACACACACACACACACACACACACACACACACACACACACACACACACACACACACACACACACACACACACACACACACACACACACACACACACACACACACACACACACTGTTATCACTGAATGTAATCTGTAGCCTGCAGAGAAGTCTGTTCTCAGGTAATTTCATGGTATAGAATACCGGTAGCTTGTCACACACACAGACGCACGCACGCACACACACACACACACACACACACACACACACACACACACACACACACACACACACACACACACACACACACACACACACACACACACACACACACACACACACACACACACGTGTGTGTTGAATGACTGCTTAGGCTTGGCATGGCAGGGAAAAGCAGAGCAGAGTTGTTTTAAGGGAATCAGAGGGATAAAAAGGCAGCATGGGACCTTCACTGTTTCTTTGTTTCTTTCCCCCCTTAGCAACAGACATCAACACAGTGAATGCTATTTAGATATGGAGGTTGTGAGATTCTCTTGACCCTTGTGTGTGTGTGTGTGTGTGTGTGTGTGTGTGTGTGTGTGTGTGTGTGTGTGTGTGTGTGTGTGTGTGTGTGTGTGTGCCTGCGTGCCTGCGTGTATGTCTCTGCGCATTCAGTGATAACATGAGAGTATGCGAGAACATTGTTGTGATGGACACCTCTCCTGAGATCACAACCGATCCCAGTCCTGTTCAGAACCTCTCTGTCTCATCTGAAAGGTAAACATGCCATCTGGTTGTGCTGAAACTAAACTCACCTTCTGAGCACCACACATTTTCTCACTTTTTCCATCTGTCAAGAAAAAATACATTACAAAAGAAGGATTAATTCTAATTTAGAGTCTTTTCGCATTCACCACAAATGCGACTGGATTTTCGTGACGCGTCACTCTTGTGTGCAGTACTCACAAGCCACCACAAGATGGCGGTGTGGCCTCAGAAGAGTGCCCGAGTCAGAGCCAGTCTTGTGCGGTGGTGGTGGTGGAGGAAGCTTCCTCTGCCTCAGACGAGCGCCGGGGTCAGGAAGAGGTGAAAGCAGCCTCCAGTCACGTGCCTGACACACACAGGTACCGAGCTGAATGAGATATACAGTACAGCAGCACAGTAGATCACCCCAGTTTGCTGCTTTTACACAGAGAGTTGAACACCATACTTAACCACTGCAGAACGTAACATAGATTTGCCGACTGGCAATGAGAGAATTTGGCACAATACTGACTCGAATTTTTACACTAAGAGTTTATAGCACACATTTTCCTGCTAAAAACACAAGCTTGATTTGTTCACTGGCAATGGGTTTTTAACAGACATATAGACTATTTCCCAATGTCAAGTGTATGAGCCTTGGTAGTGTGTCAGCCTTGTTAGTCACGTCTAGTGATTGGATACTCCGCCAGAGTTCACCAAAGAGTATCCAATCACTGGGCATGATCACAAAAGGCTCATACACTTCGAAGGACGAACACTAGACATTGGGAAATGGCCAGAGACTCTTTATGTAACACAACAGACACTGTTACTCAGAATGAATCACTGTCACGTGTTGAATGGTGGTCCAGTCTTAAGTATTGCAGTGTAGACACCTGTTTTAACAGCACTCATCGCCTTGGAAACGCAGACGGTGCTTTTGTTATTGTTACGGACGTGTGTTTGGATTCAGTGCAACAGCGAGGCACTCAGCATGATATACAATACGCAAGTGTGGTTTGAAGACCTGGACACTGCACTGGCCCAGTCTCTCTCTCCCTCTCTCTCCCTCTCTCTCCCTCTTTCTCTCTCTCTCTCTCTCTCTCTCTCCCTCTCTCTCTCTCTCTCTCTCTCTCTCTCTCTCTCTCACACACACATGTACTCACTCACACACTCTTTGTGATCTATTGGCTGTTTGAATTTGTATGTGTGAGCCAGTGAGTGGTTAGTGTATGTGAGTGATTATGTCCGTGTGTGTGTGTGTCCGTGTGTGTGTGTTTGCGAGAGAGAGAGAGAGAGAGAGAGAGAGAGAGAGAGAGAGAGAGAGAGAGAGAGAGAGACTATGCTGGTTCTTAGTGTAGTGTGTGCACATATGTAGAGGCATGTCCTGTTAGTGTATACTGTCTCTCTGTGTGCGCGTCTTCATTCTGCTGGTGACCCTGCATCTCTCCAGTGGGTCAGGGCAGGATCCACCTCTGGCTCCACATCCGAAGGAGATCTCTCCTGCTCCTCTGTCTCCAAGACCTGTTTCTCTCCACCACCATCATCCCCGCTCTCCAGCTCTGCTCAGGTACACTATCCAGCCCCTCTATGCCCATAAGCCCAGCTCCAGTGGTGTCAAAGTGTATCATCACAACTTGTCAATTTCTGACTACTTTTGACCAGCAATTTTTGATGTCTAAGGTATGGCCTTGAAGTCAATAACTTCACTGACGGTTAGGGTTAGGGAAAGGTCTGGGTTTGGGCCACGTACCTGTAGTCAACATGCGACATGGCAGGTATTCCCTCAACGTAAAAATTGCAGTCTGGCCAATGGTAGTCAGAAGCTAATGAGTTGGGTTGAGACACCATTTACAGTCGATGCTCCTGATATGCTCGCTGACATCCACCTGCAGATAACTGACTAGCAATATTAGTCCAATAAAAGCAGAAAGTTGCACCATTTCACAATTATATTACTGGTCCAGACCACTTGGTACCAAAATGAGTTTGACACGCCCTGCTCTATGAATCTCTTGGCATGGACCCTTTGTCCTTCTCCCATCCTCAAAAATCCTGCTGCTGTCCACCACCACCCTCCCCAGCTCCTCTCAAGTACGCTGGCACTTCCCCTCCACCCCTGTGCCCTAGTTGACCTTCTCTGCCCTACAAACGAAACAATATGCGTGTTTCGGGACAATAGCAGAAAAGCCAACTTTGTAGAATTAGTACATGTAACCTAGCTACTTGAGAGACTGGACAACAGAATAATTTTAAAGTCATTTTACTCAGCTCGGAGCTCTGTGTAAATCCGGCCTTTTTGCTTTGAAGGACAGTATTACAGTACCCACCACTTCATCCCCTGTCCTCTGTGTCCTTACATTAGTTATATTACATTACACTTAGCAGATGTTTTTTTTAATATATATATATCCAAGCGACTTATAGGTATTTAGGTACAGGTTATTGGTTATAGTCCCTGGACACAGTGGCGTGGAACAGGGGGGGAAAACCCTGACTCATTCTTAGGGCCCAGCCCACCTGGGGGGGCCCCCGGGGGCCCTCCTATGGAAAATGTTCCATGGAAAATGTTCTTGGGGACCCCATAAAAGAGGTTGTTCCTGGGGCCCCAAATTTGGTGCTACACCCCTGACTGGAGCAATGGTTAGGTGGGTTGCTCAAGGGCACTTCAGCCATGGATGAAGGTGCTGCTGGTAAGGGTGGGATTTGAACCTTAAAGACGAAATGAAGCAGTGACCTAATATAGGGGTCTATAACACCAGTAAGATAAGCCAGCAAATATATATTTTTTTGAAGTCTGAAATTTAAGCCGTTAATAAAAAAAAATAAAGCACAAACACGTAACGTTTCTGTTAACGTTTCCAGCCAACAGCGGGTGACGTCACGCGAATGGTAGTGTACTATTCTAATACTGTTATGATAGTAGTGAATTAAACATTTGGGACTTAATTGGCTGATTATGAGCTTATTTGCTTAACCCAAATGAAGCAAGAATACGTGTTTGGGTGGGACAGAACAAATATGAGGCATGAAGGCAGACAAGACATCCCATCACATGAACCACAGGTAAACAAGCAGCTTTTTTTGCTAAGGTGACAAGTCACTAATAAATGTTGGCATGAGCCAACATGATCACTATTCACCTGAATTCATTTGACTTCACATCTCCGTGCCCACGTTTATCGAAATCCAGTCAACAATAATCCAGGGCAACGCTATTCCAGCCAGTTTGATGATGCATTCTCGGCTTCAATAACAAAATTGTTTACTACAATATATGCAGCTACTTTAATAAGCATGCCATAACTTCATTTAGGCCATGATAGTTTAATGTGTGTAGTCATTTCCCGTGACATCAACTTCCCAAAGCTCCTCCGACTCCGAGAGCGAGACGAGAGAGGGGAGGATAGCTACACACACACAGGCTGCGTCCCTTCCCTTCACAAAGCTTTACAAACTTCCGCCAATTTTGCAAGTAATTTTCAATTATGATTGAATTGGACCACATCGCCAACTTCACGACATGGGCTTTCATATTAGCGTCCAACAATGCAGGAAAAAGACGTTATTGGTGACGGTCTCTCACTACAAATATGAGAGCGAGCAGCCTCACAGTCCTGTCCTATGGTGGATGCAATGGGTGGATGGCTGCAGCTATCCCACCATGGTCGTAGCAAAGGCGTTTTGACACAAAGTGATATGACACTTGGCATTTCTCTTTCATCTGATAGTAGGTCTATAAGATAGAAGATCCAGGGACAATGTAAAATTAACTCCTCGTCCTTCTTCAATTTTACTGCCACGATTAGAGTCAGTTAGCTCTGTAGTTAGCACACGCTAACGTTAAGTGAATGGAAGGTTACATTAGTCACCAACTTCTACCATTCGCGTTACGTAGGCGGCGAACATGGCTGCGCCCTTGTGGCGAAACTCGGTAATAACATGTCATTTTTCAGCAAAACTACTTAAAAGTGCAGTCCAACGAACATCCATTCATTTATGAAAATAAATAAGCCGCCAAAAAATGATAATAGTTGTCAGTGCTTCATTTCCACTTTAAAGGTACACTGTGCAGGAAATAGTCAAAAAAAGGTACTGCAACTATGCTGCTCATTGAAACTGGGCTGCCTATTGCCAAATTTGTTCTTTACATGAAAGTTGCAGCTGAAAATGGCTATTCAAATGGAAATTCAAAATGGCGGACCATGGAGAAGATCCCCCTTTTCATGTATGAAAAGTGTAATTTTTCAGTCATAATGAATACTTTTTGATGGTGGTGGTAAGTAATCATGAAAAAGGTCACATTAGTGAATGGGCAGCATGAATTCAGGAAATAAACAACTGAAAATCTCACACAGTGTCCCTTCAAACCCTCTGATCTAAAGGCCAGTTCTCTAACTATTGAGCCATGGCTGCTCCACACCCCTTACGCTGTTATACGCCCTGTCGCTCATCCTGTTCTGCTTTTTAGAAATGTATTTTTAGGGCTTTTTGCCTTTAGTTGACAGGACAGTTAGAGATGGTGACAGGAAGCGAGTGGGAGAGAGAGATGGGGGAGGGTCGGCAAATGACCCAGGTCGGAATCGAACCCGGGTCGCCGGCGTAGTAGCTCAATGCTCTACCGTTACACCAAGGCAGGGCCCAATTCTGCTTCTTGCTACCTCTTCTGCCCCTGTGGTGCTGCATGCCCCATACCCTGCCCGTGCACGAGACCTGACGCTGTTGTGTTTCGTTGCCTAGCGCTCTGTTATCTAAAGCGCCCTCTCCAAAAGGGATTTTATGGGGCTCCGAGGTTTTGCTTTTCTTGTGTGTTTGATCTCAGAGCAGTTTTAGCCCGGGTGCTGTGTGTGTGTGTGTTTGTGTGTGTGTGTGTGTGTGTGTGTGTGTGTGTGTGTGTGTGTGTGTGTGTGTGTGTGTGTGTGTGTGTGTGTGTGTGTGTGTGTGTGTGTGTGTCTGTGTGTGTGTGTGTGTGTGTTTTTGTGTGTTTTTGTGTGTGTGTGTGTTTGTGTGTCTTCTTGTGTGTGTGTGTGTGTGTGTGTGTGTGTGTGTGTGTGTGTGTGTGTGTGCGTGTGCGTGTGCATGTGCGTGTGTGTGTGTGAGTTACAGAGTGGGAGTGCTCATGTTGCCTGGTCATACACACACACACACACACACACACACACACACACACACACACACACACACACACACACACACACACACACACACACACACACACACACACACACACACACACACACACACACACACACACACACACACACACACACACACACACACACACACACACACACACACTCTACACCCAACAAAAACCCAAAGAAAATGCTTTGAGCAAACCCACTCCAAAACAAGCGTCACGGCCATTAGTGAGTATACAGCAGTAAATTTGGATTAAGATTGGGAGTTTAGAGTTTCCTTTGAAAGCATTTGTTGCGTCTTGAAAAGACGGTTGAGCTATTCTGCAGAGAGACTGTGGGATCGCTTGCAAAATCGGATAGTCCTCGTATTTGTGGACTTTTTACTGATATGAAGCCTACAGGGATTTTCACACAGAAAGAAGATATGGCTTGAGGCCATTCACAGCTGCTGGATAAAAAAAAACATACCCTCATCCACTTAGGAAAGAGAAACTATCCATATTTCATAGGTCTCGGTCTTAATCTCTGTATTTTTTTATATACAGTTAGGGCCATAAATATTTGGACATCTGCACAATTTTCATGTTTTTGGTGCTGTACACCATCCCAATGGATTTGAAATGAAACAAACGAGATGTACATTAACAGCAGACTTTCAGCTTTAATATGGGGGTGTTTGCGTCCAAATCGAGTGAACTGTGAAGGAATTATGACATTTTCTATCAGTGCCACCCCATTTTTAAGGGACCAAAAGTAATTGGACAGTCTAGTATTTATACATCAAACTTTCAATTTTTAATTATTTGGTTGCAAATAATTCCCAGTCAGTTACAGCCTGTAATTTGCAATCCATAGACATCAATAGACACTGGGTTTTATCCCTGGTGATGCTATGGTGAGCTCTCTATTGCAACAGTCTTCAGTTCCTGCTTATTCTTAGGGTATTTCCCTTCAGTTTTGCCTCCAGCAAGTGAAATGCTTGCTCAACCGTACTCAGGTGAGGTGATTGACTGGGCCATTGAATAATATTCCACTTTTGGGGGGTAGAAATGGCTAGTGGCTTTCAGATGAAGCTTTGGGTCATTGTCCATCTGCAATGTGAAGCATTGTCCAATGAGTTCAGAACCATTAGGTTTAATATGACATGATAATATAGCCTGAAAATCTTCAGAATTCATCCTGTGGCTTTTGTCTGTAGTCCTCATCATCAATAAATACAAGGGGATAATCGTATTGACAGATATGCATGCCCACACCATGACACTACCACCACCATGATTCACTGATTGGGTGGTATGCTTTGAATCATGAGCAGTTCCTTCCCTTCTCTATACTCATTTCTTCCCATTACCCTTGTACAAGATGATTTTGTCTCCTCTGTCCATAGGATGTAGCTCAAGACCTATACAGTCTTTTTAAGACATTGTTTGGCAAAGCCAAATCTGGTATTGCTATTTCTGATGCAATCAATAATTTACATCTTTTAGTGAACCCTCTGTATTTCCTATGGTGAAGTGCTCCTCAATGTTCTTGATCTTTTTCTTGATTGTTGCCTTGGACATGTCTCCACCGTTCACCTGGACACTGTTCTACATCTGGCCAACTGTTGGGAGATGGGTTTTTGTTCACCAGATACAGAATATTGTCTGTCATCCACTGCATTTGTCTTCCATGTCTGCCAGGTAATTTGGTGTTGCTCTGGTATTTCTTTTTTCCAACATTCTGAACTCTTGAATTAATCATATTCAATGTTTCCCCATCTCTCAAATGGGTTTGTTTAGATTTTTTTCCACCTTATGATGGCTTGCATCACTGATGGTGACAGATGGACTTTGGATCTCATGGACATTCCGTAAAAATATATGGAAATGCAAATGGAACACTTCAAATGAACTCTAAGACCTTGTATTGACATCTTGGTGATGGTGTAGTATGGGAATAACACACATCTGACTGGAAAATAGCTGAGAAGCCTACTGTCCAATTACTTTTGATCCCTTGAAAAGTGGGCAACACACAAAAAACCTTGCTATTTCATTCCTGTTTATGCGATATGGATTTCAACATCCTCACATTAAAGCTGAGAGTTTACAGTTAATGCACAGCTTGTTTGTTTTACTTCAAATCCATTGTGGTGTGGTATAGGGTGGAAAATGATAATTGCGTTGCTGTCCAAATATTTTTGGCCCTAACTGTATATGCTGCATGCTTTGTGTGCCTGTGTCAGTATGTGGGCAGGCCAGAGCGTATAAGCATACTTTTATATGCGTACATTCAGAATATTCATATGTGTGTGAATTAATATGCATCTCTCTCTATATGTACTGTATATGTGTGTGGGGGAGCAGAAGGGAGTTGCTGTTGAACCCTCTGGAGTTCCTCCCCAGGGGCGCCCCCCCATGCCCACCCCAAACTCAACCCAAACCCCAACCCCAAACCTCTGGTGCCCCCATTGCCCCCAGCGCCCGGTCCTGCGGTCCACGGAGGGACAAGGCCCCCATTGTGAATGGCACTCAGGCCAGGTAATGCCGCCCTGCTCTGCCCAGCCCTACCTAACCTGTGTGGCCCACCCACCCAGCCTTTACCACAGAGACATGCTGTTGTGATCACAATCTAGCCCCCACTTGGAGTGGCGTTCAGGTCAGATAATGCCACTCTGCCCTGCCCAGCCCTGCCCTACCCTGCCCAGCC
>NC_085859.1:52676176-52678676 GCF_034702125.1 Engraulis encrasicolus | reverse complement strand
GACTGATGTGTGTATATATGTGTGTGTGTGTGTGTGTGTGTGTGCATGTGCATGTGTGCGTGTGTGCATGCACATTCATGCCACTTCATGAGTGTACGTGTTCGTGTGTGTGTGTGTCTGTGTGTGTGTGTGCGTGTGTGTGTGTGTGTGTGCGTTGCGCGTTGCATGTTGCGTGTCTGTCACGCAAGGTGGCATGAATGAGCATGTATGCCTCTTTCAGGGGGTTGCGAGTGAGTGTGTGTGTGTTTGTGTGTGGGTGTTTGCGTGCGCATGTGCGCGTGTGTGTCACTCGTTCCACCGTTGACAAAGCTGGAGCCTCATTGGCTGTGTGTGTCACTTGCTCCAAGTGTTGATAAGAACAGCATGTGTTTGCCCCCTCTAATGTAACTGTATATGCCACGCAAAGAGAGCTTTTGTTTAAATAGAATGCAATTGTGTATGTGTGTGTGTGTGTGTGTGTGTGTGTGTGTGTGTGTGTGTGTGTGTGTGTGTGTGTGTGTGTGTGTGTGTGTGTTTTGTGTGTGTGTGTGTGTATGTGCGTGTGTGTGCGTGTGTGCGTGTGCTTGTGTGTAAGTGTGTGTGCGCGCGTGTGTGTGTGTGCCTGTGTGTGTACTGGTTTGTGCATATGCACAATCATGTGTATTTGTCTGTGCATGCAGGCATGCCTGTGTGTGTGTGTATGTGTGTGTGCTCATGTTTGCGTCTGTGTGTATGCGCATGTGTGTGTGTCCTATATTTATACCAGTAGCTGTGCGCCGCTCTTGCCCAGTGGTCTTGGTTATTAATTGATGTTGTCAGAAACAGTCAGTGAGCTCTTTGATGTCCCTGGTCTGGACGGGCGGCTGTGCGTGTGCGTGTGCGTGTGCGTGTGCGTGTGCGTGTGCGTGTGCGTGTGCGTGTGTGTGTGTGTGTGTGTGTGCGTGTGTGTGTTTATGTGTGTGTGTGTGCTTGTGTGTGTGTGTGTGTGTGTGTGTGTGTGTGTGTGTGTGCGTGCGTGTGCGCGTGCGTGTGTGTGTGTGTCTGGACTAACGGTGGTCATGTTTGTAGATGTTGATCCGTGGCTTATTTCCCCTGGTTACACTCTCATCACCTCAATCACTGTCACACCACCTGCTCACAGCGAAATAGGCACCACCGTACTGTCCATCGTCTATTGCGTGTATGTGTGTGTGTGTGTGTGTATGAAGGGTAGTGTGATGTGGTGTGATGTGGGAGAGGTGCCCCCCCAAAACCCACCCCAACACACACGCACACGCACACACACACAAACATACGCACACACAGACACAGACACAGACACAGACACACACACACACACACACACACACACACACACACACACACACACACACACACACACACACACACACACACACACACACGTTTGATTACTTTTATTTAGACCCAAGAGACAAGTAAATCAGCCATATCAAAGGTCTTTTCTCCTACAATAACGATGGCAGTCACAACGGCGCGCGCGCACACACACACACACACACACACACACACACACACACACACACACACACACACACACACACACACACACACACACACACACACACACACACACACACACACACACACACACACACACATACACAGTAGTGGTGGACGGGATTTGAATAGATGCACTGAGTCTCAGGTGAAAACGTGGTGTTCTATGATGTAGTGGCTACCCAGCAATGATTGGCGCCCCAGACGATGCCCCCTCTCGCGCCCCATGCCCAACTGCAACACTGTCCCTATTGAAAATGGCAGCAAAAAAGGCTTATAGCTGCTGATAAACACTGCTATAATACCGTGTTATTATTGCAGTACCGTGTTAATAGCGTAGAAATAATATAAATAGCGCTAACTGGCTTTTTTCACGATGTCATCAGCGGCAGGATTTCTTGATGGTGCCACCCCAGACGCCCTTTGCAGATGCCGCCCGTGCAATTGCCCACCCCTACGACCTCCCGTATAACGATGTAACTGTCTCTCTCTCTCTCTCTCTCTCTCTCTCTCTCTCTCTCTCTCTCTCTCTCTCTCTCTCTCTTTATTTCTCTCTCTCTCTTTCTTTCTTTCTCTCTCTCTCTCTCTCTCTCTCTCTCTCTCTCTCTCTCTCTCTCTCTCTCTCTTTATTTCTCTCTCTCTTTATTTCTCTCTCTCTCTCTCTCTCTCCTGGCTTGTGTTCCCAGTGAGGAAGTGGAGGAGCCGCAGGTCAACACCCATGGCACATGTGCAGTGAAGACTATGGTGAAGGGACCAGGAGGCTCCCCTCGAAACACCAACAGCATCGCCACTCAAGGTGAGTGTTGTAACGCTGAATAAAACAACCACTCTCTCAAGTCTCCCTATAGTAGTAATTTGTGTGTATATGTGTTTGTGTTTGTGTCTGTGTTTGCTTGCACTTGCGCGTGCACATGCATATCACTGATTCTTGAGAAAGTGGCTAAAACAGGTTGTAATGTTGACAGAAAAAAACAAAGTGAATTACAAAATTATATGGTATATC